>NC_053135.1:84747-107247 GCF_010015445.1 Perca fluviatilis | reverse complement strand
TACGTTCTCCTTAATACATCCACGAGTTCATACGTTCTCTTAATAATCACGAGTTATACTCTTATACATCCACGAGTTCATACGTTCTCTTAATACATCCACGAGTCATAATTCTCTTATACATACACTATTTAAACATATCGTTCTCTTAATACATCCACGAGTTCATACGTTCTCTTAATACATCCACGAGTTCATACTTTCTTATCATCCACGAGTTCATACTTTCTTTCATCAGAGTTCATACGTTCTCTTATACATCAGAGTATACTTCTCTTTACTCCAGGTTCATTTCTCTATACATAGTTCATACTTCTCTTAATATCACGTTCATACGTTCTCTTATACTAACTTCTCTTTAATACCATATTCTAATACATAAGTTCATACTTCTCTTCATATTCTCTATACCATAATTCTCTATAATCATTCATAATTTTTTATCACGAGTTCATACCTTCTTTAATACATAAGTTCATATTCTCTTAATACATCCATACCAGTCATATACGTTCTTAATACACCAAGTTCATTTCTCTTCATCACATTCATACGTTCTCTATACATCAACGAGTTCATACGTTCTCTTATACATCAGAGTTCATACGTTCTCTTATCAGATCACATCTTATACCGGACTGTTCTCTTATACCAGGTTCATACGTTCTCTTTAGTATTTCTTTACATCCACGATCTAACTTTCTTACAACATATTACACGAGTATACTTCTCTTATAATCCACAATAATTTCTTATAAGTCTTTTCTACATCAAGTTCATAATTTCTTAATACATCCACGTATCTTTAATACATCACAGCTTATACTTCTTTAATACATCCACGAGTTCATACGTTCTCTTAATACATCCACGAGTTCATACTTCTCTTAATACATCCACGAGTTCATACGTTCTCTTAATACATCCACGAGTTCATACGTTCTCTTAATACATCCACGAAGTTCATACGTTCTCTTAATACATCCACGAGTTCATACGTTCTCTTAATAATCCACGAGTTCATACGTTTCTTAATACATCCACGAGTTATTTCTCTTAATACATCAAGCTCTTCTTCTTTAATCACGAGTTCATAACTTCTTTCAAATCTTTCTATACATCAGCACATACAAACATATTTCTTATCCAGAGTCATACGTTCTCTTAATACATCCAAGTTCATACGTTCTCTTAATACATCAAAGTTCATACTTCTCTTAATCACCACGAGTTCATACGTTCTATACATCCACAGTTCATACGTTTCTTAATACATCAGTTATACTTCTCTTAATACATCCAGGAGCATAATCTTCTTAATACATCCACAGTTCATACTTCTCTTAATACATCCACGATTCATACTTCTCTTAATACATCCACGAGTTCATACGCTCTCTCTTAATACATCCACGAGTCATACGTTCTCTTATAAACAGATACTTCTCTTAATACATCATCATAAGTTCTCTTAATACACCACGAGTTCATAATCTTAATACATCCACAAGTTCATACGTTCTCTTAATACATCCATCCAGTTCATACGCTGTTCTACTTAATACATCCACGAGTTCATACGTTCTCTTAATATATCCACGAGTTCATAATGCTCCTTAATACATCCACGAGTTCATAATGTTCTCTTATTACATCCACGAGTTCATACGTTCTCTTAATACATCCACGAGTTCATACGTTCTCTTAATACATCCACGAGTTCATACGTTCTCTTAATACATCCACGAGTTCATACGTTCTCTTAATACATCCACGAGTTCATACGTTCTCTTAATACATCCACGAGTTCATACGTTCTCTTAATACATCCACGAGTTCATACGTTCTCTTAATACATCCACGAGTTCATACGTTCTCTTAATACATCCACGAGTTCATACGTTCTCTTAATACACCACATGAAAGGTGGAGCAGTATGTCCTGTATGTCCCTTACCAGCTAAGGTATTTCAAGATGGTGCATCAATATGGAGCGTCTACCCCAGTTCCTGCAAACTCAAATGTAAAATTCCAAGCTAATAGGAATACTTGGAATTGATGGTGGTGGTAAATATTCATGAAAAAGGACAAGTTGGTGAACGGGCAACACAGATTTAGATAATGGACAACTACAAGTCACCTTGTTGTTTCACCCCTCAAAAACACTTCTGCATCTCTAAAAGCAGAGCTAGACCGTCCATGTTAACATGAAACAACCTATCGGTGCACAGAGTTTTTGAAAACACAATCATAATTTACATAACCAACCATACAGGTTCATTTCATCTTAAGGGGAGACTCTGCAGGTGAATGGGTTAAATAATGTAACTAATACATATATCACAATCAACCTTCCCCATTTGATTACTTTATTGAGATAATTGATATTTTTATGACAAGTTTTTCAAAAATTTCATAAATATCTTTTGGTAAATTTAGGAGAAATCTACAGACACATATAAACAAAGTGTAGTAAAATAAATATTTTCATTCCACTAATCTGAAAGAAGACATGTTAACACATTTTAGATTATCCTCATGTCATTTTGAATACATTTGCCATATTTTCTCTTCTTATTTTATTCTAATAAATATTTGTTTTCGTCTTTGTGAGCTGCCTGTGTTAACTCTTAACCCCTGTGTTAGGTTGTGTAATGTAATTTAGTTCATTAGATTATTGTTTGGGGGGGGTCTTTCCTTGATATACTCACCCATGTACCTGTGTGTTCCTCTCTGTATACGAGTTTACTTGTTATGTGGGAGCAGGGAATGTGGACCCAAACGCAGAGAGAGGGAAGCAGGCAGGCAGGAGATGGTCGAACTCAGGGATTTATTAACAAAAGCGGCAGTACAAAGACTGGGAAACACTCAGAGTCACGCAGGGAAAAACCAAAAGCAACAGACAAATAATCCACAACAGGCTGACGGCAACACACAGGCAGGAACGAACAGAAACAAACTCAGAACGATCTGACAAGAGATACAGGGAACACAGAGGCTAAATACATGAGGTGATGGGTAATCAGAAACAGGTGAGACAACAGGTGAAGCACATCAGGGCGGGGCAGGACAATCACAAAGGAGGGAAAACACAGGAAGTAAAATGGACGAGACAAGACAGAAAACCAGACTATCAAAATAAAACAGGAAACTGAAAAGACAGAAAACATGAATTCAACTAAATAAAGAAACTTGACACAACACTAGCCCACACAAGGGGGAACAGGGAACACAGGAATTAACCGAAACACACAATACACAGAACGGAATACATCAACACAATAGGGAACAGGAATATACAGAATATACAAACACAGGAAACATACAGAAATCAATAAGGCAACAGAAGTGAACAAACAGGCCACAGAAATGGGACAAAATGCAAAGCAAAACACTGAAACCATAACATTACTGCTGTCTGGGTTGTATTCCAAATTGTATTTTATGTCATTTAAACTGTATGTATGTCTAATGTATTTTTTTTTTTTTTCAATCAGGATACCATTGTTAATAAGAACCTGTACTTAATGACTATAATAATAATGATGTTATGTTTCTTTTCTTTTCCTGTATGTGTCATTCAAATGTTTTAATATTGTCTGAATTATTGTTTTTTGGACCCCAGGAAGACTAGCCGGTTCAGGGGGGTGCCAAAGAATACAGGGGGGGGCGCTAGTCTTTATCTGGTTTGAGAGGTTGAGGAAAAAAAAAAATATTATTTGCACTTTAAACAAATTATGATAATACACTAGAATATATAATGTATACAAAAGTCTGTATAAAAACTATATATTTTTGTTGTCACTTAAAATTGGAGACAGGCTACTTAGTAGGCCAAACCTCCGGGACCTCTTAACCTGGGACCCTTGCTGTCATCAGGTCAGCTGATAGCTGTTAGCTTCTAGCTGGTAGCTGCTAACTGTTAGCTGTTAGCTGGTAGCTGCTAGAGAAAGTCATGCTATATCTCGAGAGTTACCTCAACTTTGGTTTCGGGGTGTTAGCTTTTTTACGCATGAGTAGGGGGGCGCCAAGGAAAAAGGGTTGGGAACCCCTGGTCTAGGGGACAGCTAATGAGGATCCTTATAATAACCAGTAAAATGATGATCACCTCTGTGCTCCTCCTGTTGGTACTTTGACCCTGCTGCCCTCTGGTGGCTGCAGAGACTCACTGCTTCAAACTACACCTCTTGTTTATTTATTTGTGTTTTTCTTGTCTCTTTTTTGTTGTTTCTTGTACGCCAACCCGGTCTCACGGCAATTTGTGTAAATGTCACGTTATTTTTAATCGATTGATACGTGTTCACGGGGACGTTTGTCTCGTTTGTTTTCATGGTGGCGAGCACGAAATACCCTCCGGGGAAAGGACGCCTCACAGGCCGGGAGATGGCTGCTGGGGACGCACGACAATAACAGGACGGATGTGATTAGGAAGACTACGGGAAACTACACACAATCCCTGCTAACACACAAACACAAACAAAGACACAGAGACACACAAACAAACAACACACACACATACATCACACACATACACACAGAGACAAACACATACAGACAACAACACACACACACACAACACACACACACACACACACATACACACACACACACGACACACACACAACACAACACACACATACACACACACATACACACAGAGACAAACACACATATACACAGAAACACAGACACACACACACACACACATACACACACACACACACACGACACACAACACACACAAACACACACACACACACACACAAACAATACACAAAAACACACAACAACACACACACACAACACAGCACACACAGACAAATACAAACACACAACAGAAACACACACACACAGACACACACACAACACAGACACACAGACACACACGCACAACCACACAAACACACACACACATACGCACACACACAAACACAGACACACACACAACAATTCACACACAGGCACACACAAACAAACACACACAGATACACACATAACCACACAAAGAAACACACACAAACAGAGAAACACACACACACATACAGACACACACACACACAAAGACACACACTAACACAGACACACACATGCAGACACACACACACACACAACAATTCACACACACACAGACAGGGTGTGTAGAGCACCACCATGAGTCCATGAGTCTAATGTCTGATTACTCCACGTTGTCATGGTGATATTTTGTGATTACTCCACGTTGTCATGGTGATATTTTGTGATTACTCCACATTGTCATGGTGATATTTTGTGATTGATACTCCACATTGTCATGGTGATATTTTGTGATTACTCCACGTTGTCATGGTGATATCTGGTGATTACATTCTGAATCTGCAGCGTTCTCTGTCAGGTAAAACAGTAAGTCAGTAGTAGGGTGTACAGGGAGGGGCATATGAAGTGGTTTTGGGGTCCTTCTGGAAGTCATTTTGGGGAACAATTTGGTTTTGAAGAATTCTACACAGCAATACCACAGGCCAAGTAATCAGCTGTTCCAAACAGGCACATTTTCAACAGGCTCTGCACTAGTCTAGTCTCAAAAACCAGGAAAACACAACACTTGTCATCACGATTAACGATATCCAATATTTAATACAATATCTAGCTTCATATATCGATGTCGAATTAATATCAATATCGTGCCCAGCCCTAGTACTTACAAAGACAACAAAAAGGAATGATTTCATGCAAACAACTAAGTATAAAACACGAAGCAATAAACATCACACAGAGAGAAACCATACGGCATGCAGGAAACCACCAGCCAATGAAATGACCGATATGAAGGAATATAACTTCTACAACTAAAGGTCCAGACGCACCGAGCCGATAATTGGCCGTCTCACAGTCTGGGGAGGTCGGTGACTCGAGTGTGTTCGGTGTGCTCCGTGCCGTTTTCATTTTGGCCGATTTGACACGTATAATCGGCGGGGGGAGGGCAGTCAGACTCAAATGACCCTTCTGATTGGTGGAGAGCTAACCCGGAAACGGGGAGCGGGAGGAGCGGGACTAGAGTAAAGGGGCAGTGGTGGCCTAAAGGTCAGAGACACCAGCTTGTGACCGGGAGGTCGTAGGTTCATTGCCCAGACCGACAGGATAAATCTCTGGTTGGGGAAAGTGAAAGAGCAGCGCTTGTCCCTCCCTCATTACCACCACTGAGGTGCCCTTGAGCAAGGCCCTTAACCTCCAACCGCTCCAGTGGAGCTGCAGATCAGACTGTGGTGGTACTGGGCAGCTTCCAGGTATAAATGTGATCAATCAATGTGGTGGTTGCGCTCAGGTATAATGTGAATCAGACTGTGGTGGTACTGGGCAGCCTGTATGAATGTGATCAGATCAGACTGGGTGGTACTGGGCAGCTTCCAGGTATGAATGTGATCAGATCAGACTGTGGTGGTACTGGGCAGCTTCCAGGTATAAATGTGTAACTGTGTGAATGTGATCAGGGCGATCCTGGGCCATGAGGTCCTCTTTTCACACAAGGAATTTATCAATGGCACTACATATGTGTGTGTGTGTGTCTCTGTGTGTGTGTCTTTTCAAATCATCTGTTAACCAATACAGCCCAACACACCACCAGAGGGAGCCACTACACCACAAAGGAATGGCCACAAACCACAAGATACCAAAGCACCAGAGAAAACACCAGCACCCATTCTCCCGTCCAGCACCAGCATTACAGCAACAGCCACCTATCCAACCAACAGCCACCTATCTAACCAACAGCCACCTAACCAACAGCCACCTATCAACACACCACCTATCCAACCAACAGCCACCTATCCAACCAATAGCCACCTCTAACCAATAGCCACCTATCTAACCAACAGCCACCTATCTAACCAATAGCCACCTATCTAACCAACAGCCACCTACCAACCACAGCACTATCCAACCAACAGCCACCTATCCAACCAACAGTCACCTATCAAACCAACAGCCACCTATCCAACCAACAGCCACCTATCCAACCAACACCTATCAACCAACAGCCACCTATCCAACCAACAGCCACCTATCCAACCAACAGTCACCTATCAAACCAACAGCACTACTGAAATCAAGGTCCTAGCAACTTTACTGGAACAAATACAACAACTATTCACAGAATTAAATAACAACATTGGCTGTGTCTCAAACTGCCTACTTGCACAATTCAAACATCTCTGTGTGTGTGTGTGTGTGTGTGTGTGTGTGTGTGTGTGTGTGTGTCTGTCTTTTCAAATCATCTGTTAACGTAGCCATTCATCAAATCCCCCACAGTAATCCCATAGCTTTCTTGTTCACATATTTAACATCCAATACTGCAGTGATTTATATGCTATAGCTACAACCATCAATACACCATTCTCTTGTTTAAAACCATACCATTTACTTCACAAACATGACCGGTTATAATAACCACACAACACATATGTCTTTGTTAACTATGTGTGTTTTTTAAGTTTAAAAGGTAACAGAGGGTAACATATAATCTTGGTCTTACCAGCATGTGCTCTCTTTGTTGTATAAAGGAAAGTTTGCCACAATCCTCGGGTTTAAATTATGCTAGTACTTCCGCGGTAACAGGAAATGACCCGAGTTTATGATGTTTTTTAACATTAATATAGGTGTAAATTTCAGGAAAGAGACTTCAGATACAGTATTTTGAACTTGTTATGGTCTGTTTTTGCCTTTTTAGGTTAGGATTAATTGCTTTAAAGTTTCCTAAATAACTCATTAAAGGAGGGCTCTAGATTTCGGGGGACTTGTCCAGAGCGAGACCAACTCCACCGGAGACTGAGACTCTTCTGATTGAGGCTGCTGCATGTCATGGTGAGTGCTGATTGGCTGTTACTCGTCTAACATCTACCAACAAGATAGTGTTGTGGGCGGGACATGAAGTGAGACTCAGTGGTGAGTGTTGATTGGCTGTTACTCATCTAACATCTACCAACCAGATAGTGTTGTGGGCGGGACATGAAGTGAGATTCAGTGGTGAGTGTTGATTGGCTGTTACTCATCTAACATCTACCAACAAAGATAGTGTTGTGCGGGACAGGAAGTGAGACTCAGTGGTGAGTGTTGATTGGCTGTTACTCATCTAACATCTACCAACCAGATAGTGTTGGTAGGCGAGGGAGACTAAGTGGTGAGTGAAACGGGAGCAGAGGGAGAGACTCAGAGCTGTAGCTGAGACAAAAAAGCAACACCTTTTATTTCATTAACTATATATTGATATATATATATATATATATATATATATATATATATATATTTATATATATATAAAATGGGAACTGCGGCTTTTGCTTGCCGTTGGGATCTTCTTTTTTTTTTGTTTTTGATATTTACATTCTAATGTTCTTTTATTCAGCACTTTGGTCTGATTAATGTGTGTTTAAATGTGCTCTAGAAATCAACTTTACTTTACTGAAAGTTAACATAAGAAACATTTTACAGACCCGAGGATGTTGCTTATAATAATTAATCAGAAATCACAATCCGAACAAGTTTTATAGTTCATTAATAATGTTTATTAAACAGACGATAGATTATAGATATAGACCAAGATATAATAACAATTTTATAACACCGACAACACTGCAAGATACAACTATTATAAATGCATTAAAGACAATTCATATTCCTTCATATATAATATACAACATCACATAATCTTTATATTTAAAACAATACATCTGGAACACAAACACACACTCAGTCAAGAAAAGATCAACTAACTCAATATATATACAATATAACATCATCTACATATATATACAGCATACTAATACAGACAAATGTTCACTTCTAACATTCAAAACTTATTTTATATTATTATAATAATAATTATTGGGTATTTATATCTTATTTCCCATCATTTCTCTTTGTTGTTTTTATCTTTTGTGTTCTAATTTAAATGTTTTCTCTGCATGAATGTGTCCCATCCCTTGTTCTAAAGCAGCCTAAACTATAAACCAGGCTGTATTAAAGCCAGTGTATACCAGGCTGTATTAAAGCCAGTGTATACCAGGCTGTATTAGCGCCAGTGTATACCAGGCTGTATTAAAGCCAATGATGAAATGATCATATATGCATATTAAGTGTGTGTGTGGGCTGAAAGCTGTGCTCCTCTCCGTGTCCTCAGGTTCACAGCGACTACAGCAGCACAGAGCATCAGCAGCAGGACACTGAGCACTGAGCATCGCACTTTGAAGAAGGTGGAGTAAATCCCAAAGGGCTCCATGTACACTAACACAGTTCTCTCTGTTGACTCACACTGATAATATCGGTCATAACAACTACACCCAGTACTCCCCTGCGGTCTCCCACTGAGATATTAGAGATAACCAGGCTCCCATTGTCATAGTACCAGCTCACTCTGCTCATTCTCTGATCAGACTCTACACTAAAGATTCTTCCCTCTGTTCGGTTAGACTTGATAAACCAGGAATGCCCCTAACCCTTTCTCCAATCTCTGCATCTGAGAGTGACTTCTTCTCCCTCTGATAAGAGCTCTACAGCAGGGGGGCCAAATTTGGGACACACCATCAGATCGCTGTCACTGATCACAGAATTGTGCCAGTCAGAGTCAGAATTTCGATTAAAATCATTATTTATCACTCTGACAATGTCATCATGTCCTGTTTGTAGCTATCTTTGCTATATTTCCTATGCAGACTCATTTTATGTGTTGCCATTGCAAAAAGAAAATTCAATGTCACCCCAAACTTTTGACCTGTAGTGTATAACACTCAGATATGATGGCATCATAACCCCACAGACTAAAGCAAGCCTGGTACATTGTAAATTAACTGGCCAGGGGAAAATTGAAAAGAAGAAACATTACACCAAACCAAGCTTGCCATTATAAATTCACAACATATTATAAATATATTTTATATATATATATTTTTTATATATATATATATATATATATATACATATATATATATATATATACCAACTAATGTGGATCGGAGGATGCACTGATCACTTGCAGGCGATGCAACAGAGGGTACAATTTTAATAAGATATTCTGATATTCTAATTAAGATATGGCCTGCAGTGTAAACGAAGCCCTACCTGCTCTATTTTAATCAATGTTCCTCCCTGCTGCTCGATTCTACTGTCAGACTTCTCACAACAGGCCGGACAGATCTATGGCAAACAGGGCCATGAGGTCCTCTTAGCACACAAGGAATTTATCAATGGCACTATATATGTGTGTGTCTCTGTGTGTGTGTGTGTGTGTGTGTGTTTGTGTGTCTGTGGTGTGTCTTTTCAAATCATCTGTTAACCAATACAGCCCAACACACCACCAGAGGGAGCCACTACACCAAAAAAGGAATGGCCACAAACCACAAGATACCAAAGCACCAGAGCAAACACCAGCACCCAGAGCAATGTCCAGCACCAGCATTACAGCAACAGACACCTATCCAACCAACGCCACCTATCCAACCAACAGCCACCTATCAACCAGCGCCACATATCCAACCAACAGCCACCTATCCAACCAACAGCCACCTATCCAACCAACAGCCACCTATCCAACCAACAGCCACCTATCCAACCAACAGCCACCTATCCAACCAACAGCCACCTATCTAACCAACAGCCACCTATCCAACCAACAGCCACCTATCTAACCAACAGCCACCTATCTAACCAACAGCCACCTATCCAACCAACAGCCACCTATCCAACCAACAGCCACCTATCCAACCAGCAGCCACCTATCCAACCAACAGCCACCTATCCAACCAACAGCCCTACTGAAATCAAGGTCCTAGCAACATTACTGGAACAAATACAACTACTATTCACAGAATTAAATAACAACATTGGCTGTGACTCAAACCGCCTACTTGCACAATTCAAACATGTGTGTGTGTGTGTGTGTGTGTGTGTGTCTGTGTGTGACTTTTCAAATCATCTGTTAACCTAGCCATTCATCAAATCCCCACAGTAATCCCATAGCTTTCGCGTGCACATATTTAACATCTGAACTGTACTTCCGGGGCGGGCCGCAGCGGCCTGGGCTCGTGCTACTGTTGCTTTTGTTTGTTTTCTGTTAAGTGTTTTCGTTCTAAGTGTTTCTTTTTCTCTTACAAATGCGCTTTGGTGGTTTGTTAGCAATAAGAAAAACAAACGTTTGTACGGGCATTGCAAACGGAGACAACTCATCTGCCAGCTATTGCGGCGAAAAATAGCTAACCCGAACAATGGCATCAAGCCTACACTTAGCCGGTCTGCTGCTGGCCTGATGATCATTAGTGATCTTTTAGTTCCATGCCCCCACCACAGTGGGAATATGGACTACGACGTATATACTCCAGAGATACGCTGTTGTCTCCGATCATTCCAAGCTACACCCCCGGATCATCTGCCGGCTGTTATCCGAAGGATAACAGTGAGGAAGGCGGGAGGCGTCAGAGAGCGTCTCCGCCGGGCGCCAGTAAACCACCACTACCATCAATAATCCTGAGCAACGCGCGGTCGTTGATGCCCAAGATGGATGAACTCCGAAATCAACCACAGAAACTGTTTTGAATTCCGGGAATCAAACCTTCTTGTGTTTACCGAGACCTGGCTTCACCAACGAGTCCCTGATTCTCTGCTCAATCTGGACGGGTTGCTCACTTCGCGAGCCGACCGCTCCTCAGAAACGTCCGGCAAGAGGAGCGGAGGAGGCTTGTGCATCTACGTGGAGTGACAAATGGTGCAGACAGTATACGGTAGAGACATCACATGCAGTCCGGATATAGAACTACTTTGTCTATCCTTGAGACCACACTACCTCCCAAGGGAGTTTGGCAGTGTTATTATAGTTGCTGTTTATGTCCCCCCAGCCAATGCAAGTAAAGCTGCTACATGTATAGCAGAGTGCGCATTACGAACAGCTGCAGCGCACAACTCGAGTCTGATCTCTTTTTAGGTGATTTTAACCACTGTAAGCCAGAGGCTGTTTTACCAGGCTTCGAACAATATGTAAGATGCCATACCCGAAATAATAAGATTTTAGATAAATGCTATGGAAATATTAAGAATGCATATTCTGCAAAGCCAAAACCACCTCTCTCTAACTCAGACCACAATACAATACACCTAATCCCTTCTTATAAATCTGTTTTTAAGTCTAATAAACCAGAACATAAGATTGTTAATGTGTGGACAGACGACTCTGTTGAGACTTTAAAGGGGTGTTTTATGTGTACAGACTGGTCTATATTTCATGCACTAGAGCTTGATGATGCTACTGAAACAATAACTGATTATATAAAATTCTGCTCTGACAATGTGGTAGATAAGAAAAATATTATTGTTTACCCCAACAATAAAACCTACATTACAAAAGAGATTAAAAATTGCATAAATCGGAAAAAGCAAGCCTTTAGAAACAAAGATAAGGCAGCATTGTTAGTTGTTCAAAAAGAGCTCAAACAGCTCCTCAGAAATACAAGAGAACAACATAGGCAAACCATGGAAAATAGTATACAAACATCAAATACTAAAAAACTGTGGGCTACTATGAAATCGGTCACTAATATGAACCCTCCAAAACAAACAATCATTGCAGTGGATGAATTACAAAGGGCAAATGAGCTGAATGACTTTTTCCTGAGGTTCGAGTCAGAACATTGCTCCCAGGAGCTGGACAGTGTGCGGCAATCTATGCCTGATGATGATTACACCCGCTGGCTGGAAGTGGATCCAGCCAGCGTTCAGCGCCTCTTTAAAAAGGTGTGCACCAATAAGTCAACAGGCCCAGATGGACTACCAGCTTTTCTGCTTAAAAACTGTGCAGAGGAACTAACACCAGCATGGTGTCCCATATTCCAACGGTCTCTGGACACGCACACTGTTCCAGCTTTATGGAAGAAATCCATTGTAACACCAGTTCCTAAAAAGCCCTCCGCCTCAGTGAATAATGACTTTCGCCCCATAGCTTTGACCCCTATTGTAATGAAATGCCTTGAGAAAATTGTAGTGTCCCAGCTTAAGGCAGAGGTTGAGCCGGTATTGGACACGTGGCAATTTGCCTATAAACATAAACGCAGTACTGAAGATGCCATCCTCTGCATTTCGCATCTTACTTCTAAACACCTTGAGGATACAAAAGCCTATTCCAGAATATTATTTGCTGATTTTAGTTCAGCATTTAATACTGTGCAACCTTATCTGCTTTTAAAGAAATTGAATAATATGCATGTCAATACTGCCCTGGTTAAATGGTTTTATTCCTTTTTGATTAATAGGACACAACAGGTGAAAGTTACCGCACGCTGTCAGAGGTTAAACATAGCAATATGGGGGTCCCACAAGGTTCTGTGGTATCACCCATACTTTTACAGTATATACCAATGACTGTAGGACAGTACACCCAAATAACTATATTATAAAATTTGCAGATGATACTGCAATTTTGAGCCTTCTTCGGAAGGACATAAATCCGTCTGTGTACCATGATGAGATAGACACATTTATTAGTGGTGTGACACCAACCATCTTATCTTAAATGTCACAAAAACACAGGAGATGATCTTTGACCCAAGGCAAGTGATTGACCATGACCGGTTGTCATAAAAAATCAGAAAATTCATGTCTTACAAATACTTAGGTGTCCACATAGACAATCTTCTCTGCTGGAAAACACACATTGACCATCTGTGTAATAAATTGCAGCAGAGATTATACTTTTTAAGGCGACTGAGACTGTATGGAGTAAGCAGCCAGATCATGCTCATGTTCTACCGGGCGATTCTGGAGAGCATTATTAGATATGGAATTACAGCATGGTTTGGCAACCTAACAGTGCAGCTAAAAAGCAGGCTGGTCAGCACACACAAGGCAGCTATGAGGATAATAGGGAGGAAAGAGTACAAGCCCATACAGAGCCTGTATGAGCAAGTAGTCAGAAAACAAGCTGAAAGAATCACCGCAGACTCTCTACATCCTCTCTTCCCTGAATATGAACTTCTGCCATCAGGCAGAAGATTCCGTGGTGCCAAGATGTAAAACAAACAGACTAAAGTTATCATTTATTCCAACTTCTGTTAAGCTGCTGAACTCCAATAGTACATTTTAGTCCAGCAGAGCAGGGGTGCAGTAAATACCCCAGCTATTTTAGCATTTCGCACTTTAATTATTACAGTTAATTCTCAGGATGTTGTGCTTTCTGTGCTGTCATGTGTGTCCTCTTTGTCTTTTGTGCTTTTGTGCTTTTGTGTCCTTGTGTCTCAGGACGCTGTGCTGATCTCACTTTTATGTTTGATTTTATTTTATTTCACTTTATTTGACTGTATTTAACTTGAGAATGTTTTTATGTTACATATTGTCTGTGTTGTGAAGCAACGGATGTGGCACTGTGCCCAAGACAAATTTCCCCTCGGGGACAATAAAGTGTATTCTATTCTATTCTATCCAATACTGCAGTGATTTATATGCTATAACTACAACCATCAATACACCATTCTCTATTGTTTAAAACCATACCATTTACTTCACAAACATGACCGGTTATAATAACCACGCAACACATATGTCTTTGTTAACTATGTGTGTTTTTAAGTTTAAAAGGTAACAGAGGGTAACATATAATCTTGGTCTTACCAGCATGTGCTCTCTTTGTTGTATAAAGGAAAGTTTGCCACAATCCTCCGGTTTAAATGTCGCTAGGACTTCCAGGTTAACAGGAGCGACCCAAATTTAAAGTAATACATGTATTAGCCATCAAGATATCTTGTGGTTTGGTGAAATGTTTGTGTCAATCATATAAATAATATTCAGTAAATGTTTAGCTTCATAAATATATTCATTTTGGCTGTTTTAAAGGTCCCATGGCATGAAAAGTTCACTTTATGAGATTTTTAACATTAATATGAGTTCCCCAGCCTGCCTATGGTCCCCCAGTGGCAGTGGAAATAAATAGAGAGGGAAATAAGTAAAAGTATACTTATGAAATAAAAGTACCATGAAATAATTAAATTTGTTTTATTATTTATGTATTTATTGCCTCATTTATTTATTTCATGATGTATTTCAAAGGCATATTTATTCATTTATTCATGTATTTATTCATTTGTTTATGTATTTATTCATTAATTCAATTCTGAATAAAAAGGCATTCCATATTTAAAAGGTTAAAATCCTGAAAATGATTGAATGTTTTGGTAGCAAGTTAGGAGTTGTTTAAGAGATTTATGAAAAAAAGCAGAAAAAAATATTGATACATGATGATTTAATAGCAATTTTTGTGTACGTGTACATTGAAGTAAGAGTAAAAAACACTGGATTAAAACATTGTGACCAAAAGTAAGGCTCTGAGAAAATGTCATGCCATAAGCAGTAACACAGCAAACATTATCACAAAATGAAAATAAAAACTTGAGAAAAATGTATAAAAATGCCCGAAAGGGCATGAGGGTTAAATGACTGATTAAAGGAGCGCTCTAGATTTAGGGGGACTGGCCCAGAGACGATTCTGCTTGAGGCTGCTGCATGTCATGGTGAGTGCTAATTGGCTGTTACCGTCTAACATCTACCAACCAGATAGTGTTGTGGAGCGGGACAGGAAGTGAGACTCAGTGGTGAGTGAAACAGGAGCAGAGAGAGAGACTCAGAGCTGTAGCTGAGACAAAGTATAACACCTTTTATTTTATTAACTTTATAATGATATATATATATATATATATATATATATATATATATATATATATATATATATATATGAGAACTGCTGCTTGTTGGTGTTGGGATCTTGTTTTGGGATTTTGATAATTACATTTTAATGTTGTTTTATTCAGCACTTTGGTCAGATGAAACGTGTGTTTAATTGTGGTCTAGAAATCGACTTTACTTACTGAAAGTTAACATAAACATTTTACAGAACCAGAGATATGTTGCTTATAATAATTAATCAGAAATCACAATCAGAACAAGTTTTATAGTTCATTAATAATGTTTATTAAACAGACGATAGATTATAGATATAGACCAAGATATAATAACAAGTTTATAACACTGACAACACTGCAAGATA
Organism: Perca fluviatilis; assembly: GCF_010015445.1. Classification (NCBI taxonomy): domain Eukaryota; kingdom Metazoa; phylum Chordata; class Actinopteri; order Perciformes; family Percidae; genus Perca; species Perca fluviatilis. The sequence continues at coordinate 91,203 of NC_053135.1, read as the reverse complement.
CAACTATTATAAATGCATTACAGACAATTCATATTCCTTCATATATAATATACAACATAACATAATCTTTAGATTTAAAATACAACATCTGGAACACACACACACACAGTAAAGAAAAGATCATCTAACTCAATATATATACACAATATAATATAATCTACATATATACACAACATACTCATACAAACAAATGTTCACTTCTAACATTGAAAACTTACTTTATATTGTTATAATAATAATCATTGGGTATTTCTATCTTATTTCCCATCATTTCTGTTTGTTGTTTTTGTCTTTTGTGTTCTAGTTTAAATGTTTTCTCTCCATGAATGTGTCCCATCCCTTGTTTTAAAGCCAGTGTATACCAGGCTGTATTAAAGCCAGTGTATACCAGGCTGTATTAAAGCCAGTGTATACCAGGCTGTATTAAAGCCAGTGTATACCAGGCTGTATTAAAGCCAGTTTATACCAGGCTGTATTAAAGCCAATGATGAAATGATCATATATGCATATTAAGTGTGTGTGTGTGAGCTGAAAGCTGCGCTCCTCTCCGTGTCCTCAGGTTCACAGCGACTACAGCAGCACAGAGCATCAGCAGCAGGACACTGAGCACTGAGCATCGCACTTTGAAGAAGGTGGAGTAAATCCCAAAGGGGCTCCATGTACACTAACACAGTTCTCTCTGTTGATAGACACTGCAAATATCTGTCAATAACTGCACACCAGTACTCCCCTGCGTCTCCCACTGAGATATTAGAGATAACCAAGCTCCCATTATTATGGTACATGCTCACTGTGCTCATGCTCTGGTTAGACTCTACATTAAAGATTCTTCCCTCTGTTCGGTTAGACTTGATAAACCAAACATGCACCCAACCCTTTCTCCAATCTGTGCATCTGAGAGTGACTTCTTCTCCCTCTGAGAAGAGCTCTACAGCAGGGGGCCAAATTTGGGACACACATACAGCTGATACTGTTGATCTCTCATGAGGGCTTCACAGTAGTACCAATTTGAGTGATTTAACATTAGAGATGAAAACACCGCGAGTAGTTTTGGTCTACTGAAGGAACAGTCTGGTTTTGTAGTTCTAGGTAAGTGTAAGAGTATGTTTTGGTATTAACCTTCCTCCAACGTGGGTGCTGTTCATTAGTGGAGTCAGCGGTTACGGTGCACGGCAAAAAGCGGTCTCTCCCACTGAGCGGCGTAGATTCTCTCAGACTGTCTTCTCAACGCTACAGTCAGACTGCTAACACACTGCTGTTGGTTCATCACCAGACATCTGTAGTCTGTAAAGTCTGTTGTTGTGACGTTGGAAACACGAAGAGCCGATGTGTTTGTCACCACTTGGTATCTTCCTCTAACATTGTCCATCACTGATGTCGTCTTGTCCCCAAAATCTCTGCTCCATGTTACATAATCATATCTAGAGTCCCGTCTGAGCCACTGGACACCAGATTATCAGCTGCTCCATCACATGGCAGGTCCACTGTTCCTCCAACTCTCGCTGAGATAACTGTCGCACCTCTTGAAGTACAAACAGTAATAGTGAAGTTGTTGTCATGCGTCCACGTTGCCCTCAGTCCAACACTCCTCCGGTACCGGCCGGAGTCTGAATGGGTCAGGTTGAGGATGGTGTAAGAAGAAGTTTTCACCGAGCTGACCAGTCGTTGTTTCAGGTGTTGAGGTACTGAGGAGCTGTTGGACCAGAGGTCAGAGGTGTTCCACAGGACAAGCTGCTCCTCACCAACACATCTGGAGATCAGGCATGAGGTGCTGTTCTCAGGAAGGTTGAAGGTGTAATTGTCTCCCTTCCTTTTGGATGAAGATCCGTTCTGTAGCATGGATGTAGTTGCTGAGAGCAAACAGCAGGAAGGAGAGCTCTGTGACTGCAGCCATTCTGCTCGAGGTGACAAACACTGACACCACTCAGCTCATATACGCTCTACACCAACCCTCATCAGCAGCTGCTCTTTATCTGGTATCACACATGACTTCTTATCTCAGCATCAGGGGGGGTGTCTCTGTGTCTGTGTGTTTGTGGTGTGTGTGTGTCGCTGTCCATGTGTGTGTGTGTGTCTCTGTCTGTGTGTGTGTTTCTCTCTGTCTGTGTGTCTCTGTCTATGTGTGTGTGTGTGTGTGTGTATCTGTGTCTTTGTGTGTGTGTGTGTGTCTGTGTGTCTTTGTGTGTGTCTGTGTGTGTGTGTGTCTCTGTCCATGTGTGTGTGTGTGTGTGGGTGGGTGTGTGTGTCTGTATGTGTGTATGTCTGTGTGTGCCGTGTGTATGTGTGTGTGTGTGTGTGTCTGTGTGTGTCTCTGTGTGTGTGTGTGTATGTGTGTGTGAAGGTATGTATGTGTGTGTCTGTGTTGTGTATGTGTGTGTGTAACTGTGTGTGTGGTGTTACGTGTGTGTGTGTGTATTGTGTGTGTGTGTGTGTGTATGTGTGTGTGTGTGTTTCTGTGTGTATGTGTGTGTGTAACTGTGAGTGTGTGTGTGTCTCTGTGTGAGTGTATGTGTGTGTAACGGTATGTATATTGTGTGTCTGTGTGTTTCTGTGTCTGTATGTGTGTTTGTGTGTCTCAATATCTGTGTGTCTATATGTGTGTGTGTATTTGTGTGTGTGTGTGTATGTGTGTGTATGTGTGACAGTGTGTGTGTGTCTGTGTGTGTATGTCACTGTGTGTGTTTTTGTGTGTGTGTGTGTGTGTGTGTGTGTGTGTGTGTATAATATGTATGCGTGTGAGTGTGTGTGTGTGTGACACTGTGTGTGTGTGTTGTATAATATGTGTGTTTAGTGTATGTGTGTTTGTGTGTGTGTGTGTGTGTATAATGAATGTGTGTGTGTGTGTTGTGTGTTGTGTGTGTGTGTGTGTGTGTGTGTGTGTTTGTACTGTACTGGAGTAATAGTATGAAGTAAAAATAATACAAAAACAAAGCAATTTACGGGTTTAAGCTTATTATTTTTGTCAACTTTTGTACCCTAAATATATATTTTAGGTTCATAGAGAAAAACAAAGGCAGAATCATTTTGTTTGTTTGTTTGTTTGTTTTGTAAACTAAAAGGATCTTACTCTTTAACTAAAAGGTCTATCTCTTTAGGGATCCATCCCATAATGTTGTCACACACGTAGAATAATAATCTGAGTCTGTCAGTGCCAATAACAGCTCTTTTATTGGATGCTAAATGAGCAGAAACTTGCTATTTTTAAATAATTGGTCTTGACTACGCGTGTGTGTGTGTGGATACGGATGTGGTGAGAATATTTTGTCAGTGTCAGTGGTATGTAGTGTTTATGTTACTGTGTGGTGGTTCACCGTCTTCGTGGTAATTTGACTGGTAGGGTTATAGAACGTAATGGTCGACTAAGGCCTCCTGTGACACGAACTAAGCAGTATGCTCTCTCTCTTATGTGTGTGTGTCTGTGTGTGTATGTGTGTTTGTGCATGTGTGTGTCTCTGTGTGTGTAGTGCATTTGTGTGTGTGGTGTGTTTCTGTATGTGTGTCGCTGTGTTTGTGCATGTGTGTGTCTGTGTTAGTGTGTGTCAGTCTGTGTGTTTTCTCTGTGTGTGTTGTGGTGGTGTGCGTTTTGTTTGTGTGTGTATCTTGTATCTATGTATTCAGGTCATCTTATTATATTTTATTCAAATTATATTGATAGTTTTTTTGGGGAAAAAGAAGGCCAGAACATTGATAATATCACCATAGCAACTAAACTCACTTTACCAAACATGACTTCTTTATTTCATCATTAGAGGAAACTTTGTAGCATCAGCTCTCTATCCAGTAATCAATGTCCTTACATGACTCTTAAACCACTGAGGCTTACGCGGCTTCATACACACATTATTCAGAGAGAGGGGGTGTGTGTGTGTGTCTGTGAGTGTGTGTGTGTTTGTGTGTGTGTGTGTGTGTGTCTGTGTGTGTATCTTGTACTATGTATTCAGGTCATTTTATTATATTTTATTCAAATTATATTGATAGTTTTTTTAGAAGAGAGGGCAGGGCTAAGCACATTTAATTGCATTCTCTCTGTACTTTGTAATTTTATATTGTTTTGTGTGTGTGTGTGTGTGTATGTATCTGTGTGTGAGTGTGTATTTGTGTGTGTGTTTTGTGTGTGTATCTTGTAGTTTTACAGTTTCGTGTATGTGTGTGTTTGTGTCTGTGTGTTTGTTGTGTGTTGTATGTATGTGTGGTTGTGTGTGTCTGTGTGTGTATGTATGTGTTGTGTCTGTGTGTCTGTGTGTATGTATGTGTGTGTGTTTGTGTGTGTGTATGTGTGTATGTCTTTCTGTCTGTGTGTCTTTGTGTATGCTTTTGTGTGTGTGTGTGTGTATGTATGTATATGTCTGTATGTATGTGTGTCTGTGTGTGTGTATGTATGTGTGTCTGTGTGTATGTATGTGTGTGTGTGTATCTGTGTATGTATGTGTGTGTGTGTATGTATGTGTGTGTGTGTATCTGTGTATGTATGTGTGTGTGTGTTTGTGTGTGTCTGTGTGTATATGTGTTTTCAGTGTGTGCGTGTGTGTGTGTCTGCATGTGTGTGTACCTGGGTATGTGTGTGTGTTTATGTGTGTGTGTGTCTCTGTGTCTGTGTGTGTAACTGTGTGTGTGCCTGTGTGTGTGTGTGTGTTTGTGTGTGTGTGACGGTATGTATGTGTGTGTGTTTCTGTGTGTGTGTGTGTATTTTTGTGCCTCTGTATGTGTGTGTTTTTGTGTGTGTTTGTCTCTGTGTGTGTGTGTCTGCAAGTATGTGTCTGTGTATGTGTGTTTAACTGCATGTATGTATGTTTGTGTATTTGTTTGTGTGTGTGTGTGTGTGTGTATGTGTGCGTGTCCGTGTGTCTGTGTGTGTGTGTATATGTCTCTCTATGTATATGTGTGTGTGGTGTGTGTCACTGTGTGTGTGTGCGTGTGTGTGTGTAACTGTGTATGTATGTGTCCGGTGTGTGTGTATGTGTGCTCTATACACGCTAAAAGTCCTGATTATTTACATGGAGTCTGGTGGAGATATGCTGGCTCTATACACGCTAAAAGTCCTGATTATTTACATGGAGTCTGGTGGAGATATGCTGGCTCTATACACGCTAAAAGTCCTGATTATTTACATGGAGTCTGGTGGAGATATGCTGGCTCTATACACGCTAAAAGTCCTGATTATTTACATGGAGTCTGGTGGAGATATGCTGGCTCTATACACGCTAAAAGTCCTGATTATTTACATGGAGTCTGGTGGAGATATGCTGGCTCTATACACACTAAAAGTCCTGATTATTTACATGGAGTCTGGTGGAGTTTGGTGATGGTGATTTTGGGGCTGTTTCATGTTAAACTAAAAGGATCTTACACTTTAACTAAAAGGTCTATCTCTGTAGGGATCCATCCCATAATGTTGTGACACACTTAGAATAATAATCTGAGTCTGTCAGCAGCAACAACAGAACTTTTAGTGGACGCTGACTGACAGAAACTCTCTTAATACTGGACCGATGTCAAAGATTGTTGTTCCCATCAGTCACTTAGACACCGAAATGCTGACATTACCCTTTAAGAGAAACGATATAACGGTTGGGAACATGTTTGAGTTTCTCAAGAGCGTTATCTTCACACAATCACGTTTTCCTCCTTCTTCTGAAGTAAAGATGATTATCACAGTTAATCTGACCATCACAACACAGTTACACGTCAACATGTTGATGTTGAAATGTCTCAAACTGCCTTTAAGAACTTTAAACTGACAAATACTGCTTTAATTTATCTAACCAAGAGATAACGAGCAGCTGTAATACAACATGTTGGTTTCCATAACACATTAATTCACTTTAAACATTAATGTTTGTGTATGTATATATATTTGTTTGTGTGTTTTCTTGTGTGTGTGTGTTGTATTATATGTGTTTATTGTGTGTTTGTGTTGTGCTTGTTGTGTTTGTGTGTCTTTTGTGTGTGGTGTGTGTGTGTGTGTGTGTGTTTGTGTGTTGGTGGAGTTGTTTGTTTATGTGGTTGTTTGTTTGTGTGTGTGTCTGTCTGTATGTGTTTTTTGTGTCTTCGTTAATGTGTCTGTGTGTGTGTATGTGTGTGTGTGTTTGTGTGTCTCTGTGTATGTGTGTTGTGTGTGTGTGTGTGTATGTGTGTGTGAGTTGATTTGTTTATTGTGTGTGTGTGTGTTTGTGTGTGTATGTGTGTTTCTGTCTGTGTGTGTATGTGGTGTATATTTTGTTATGTGTGTGTGTGTTATGTATGTATTTATGTGTGTAGTAGTGTGTCTGTGTGTGTGTGTATTGATGTTATTATTATTTGTTATTTTGTTGTATTGGATTGTGTTGTTTAATGTTTTTGTATGTGTTTGTGTGATTTTTTTATGTGTTTGTCGTGTGTGTTGTTTGTGTGTGTTTGTAATGTGTGTGTTTTGTGTGTGTGTTGTGTCTGTGTGTACATGGTTTTCATATTTATATT
>NC_053135.1:79747-82247 GCF_010015445.1 Perca fluviatilis | reverse complement strand
TCCAATGTCTGATTACTCCACGTTGTCATGGTGATATTTGGTGATAACTCCACGTTGTCATGGTGATATATTGTGATTACTCCACGTTGTCATGGTGATATTTTGTGATAACTCCACATTGTCATGGTGATATTTGGTGATTACATTCTGAATCTGCAGCGTTCTCTGTCAGGTAAACCAGTAAGTCAGTAGTAGGGTGTACAGGGGAGGGGCATATGAAGTGGTTTGGGGTCCTTCTGGAAGTCATTTTGGGGAACAATTTGGTTTTGAAGAATTCTACAAGCAGCAATACCACAGGCCAAGTAATCAGCTGTTCCAAACAGGACATTTTCAACAGGCTCTGCACTAGTCTAGCCTCTAAAACCAGGAAAACACAACACTTGTCAGATCACGATTTTACGATATCCAATATTTAATACAATATTTAGCTTCATATATCGATGTTGATTTAATATCAATATCGTGCCCAGCCCTAGTACTTACAAAGACAACAAAAGGAATGATTTCATGCAAACAACTAAGTATAAAACACGAAGCAATAAACATCACACAGAGAGAAACCATACAGCATGCAGAAAACCACCAGCCAATGAAATGACCGATATGAAGGAATATAACTTCTACAACTAAAAGGTCCCGCACGACCGACGATAATCGGCCGTCTCACAGTCTGGGGAGGTCGCTGACTCGAGTGTGTTCGGTTGCTCCGGCCGTTTTCATTTTGGCTGATTTGACACGATAATCGGTGGGGGAGGGCAGTCAGACTCAAATGACCCTTCTGATTGGTGGAGAGCTAACCCGGAAACAGGGAGCGGGAGGAGCGGGACTAGAGTAAAGGGGCAGTGGTGGCCTAAAGGTTAGAGACGCGAGCTTGTGACCGGGAGGTCGTAGGTTCATTACCCAGACCGACAGGATAAAAATCTGCCCTTGAGCAAGGCCCTTAACCTGTAGCGTGTCTGCTGGGCTAGAGAGAGGCTGACGGCCTCCTTGGGAATTTGTTGGAATGATTTGGCGATGGGGGACGGTGCACAGGCTGACAAATTGGCGCTAACCTCCTGAAGAGCCTTGGGTGAGTTTGTGTAGCTCTCCCGAAGGGCCTCGATTAATGACGTTGCATAACCTGCAAACATAATAATAATGATGATAAAATACTGTATAAAGATTGCTGTCAATGATCACAGAATTGTGCCAGTCAGAGTCAGAATTTCGATTAAAATCATTATTTATCACTCTGACAATGTCATCATGTCCTGTTTGTAGCTATATTTGCTATATTTCCTATGCAGACTCATTTTATGTGTTGCCATTGCAAACAAGAAAATTCAATGTGATCCCAAACTTTTGACCAGTAGTGTATAATTCTCAAATATGATGGCATCATAACCCCACAGACTAAAGCAAGCCTGGTACATTGTAAATTAACATCAGCACCAACCAAGCTAGCCATAATAAATCCACAACATATTATATATATATATATATATATATATATATATATATATATATATATATAGTTATAGCAAATAATGTGGGCAGACAGTCAGGGCTATCCGATTTTAATAAGATATTCTGATATTCTAATCAGATATGGCCTGCAGTGTAAACGAAGCCCTACCTGCTCTATTTTAATCAATGTTCCTCCCTCGCGCTCGATTCTACTGTCAGACTTCTCACAACAGGCCGCCAGATCTATGGCAAACAGGGCCATGAGGTCCTCTTAGCACACAAAGGAATTTATCGATAGCTACATATGTGTGTCTCTGTGTGTGTGTGTCTGTGTGTTCTCTGTGTGTGTGTATTGTGTGTGTATTACGTCTGTGTGTTTCTCTATTATTATTATTATTATTTGTGTGTGTTATTATTATTATTATTATTATTATTATTTATTATTATTATTGTGTGAGTCTGTGTGTGTGTGTCTGTGTTATTATTAACCGTCATCTGTTAACAATACAGCCAACCTTGCACCACCAGAGAACCACTACACCACGAAGAATGACCACAAACCTGGAATACCAAGCACCGAACGAAGCACCGGCACTCATTCTCCCCATCCGGCACCAACGTTACGGCAACGGTCGCCTATCCAGCCAACTTGATTACTTCCGCCAGGCCAGCAATACACCTATCCAGCCAGCAGCCACTATCCAACCAGCAGCCACTGTCAAACGGCAGCCACCTATCCAACCAGCGGCCACCCTGTCAACCGGCAGCACCTATCCGGCAGCAGCCACCTATCGGCGGCAGCCACTTATCCGGCGGCCACTGTCCAACCGAGCGGCCGCCTATCCAGCCAGCAGCCGCACCTATCAACAGCAGCCACCTATCCAACCAACAGCCACCTGTCAAACAGCAGCCCACTATCAACCCAACGGCCACTATCAACCAATACTGTATCTGAAGTCTCTTTTATATAGACCTTAGTGGTCCCCTAATACTGTATCTGAGAGTTTTTTTTATTATAGACCTTAGTGGTCCCCTAATACTGTATCTGAAGTCT
>NC_053135.1:69747-74747 GCF_010015445.1 Perca fluviatilis | reverse complement strand
CTGTCTGTCTGCCTGCCTGCCTGTCTGTCTGTCTGTCTGTCTGTCTGTCTGTCTGTCTGCCTGCTTGCCTGTCTCTCTCTCTCTATCTATATGTCTGCCTGCCTATCTGTCTGCCTCTCTCTCTGTCTGCCTGCCTGCCTGCCTGCCTGTCTGTCTGTCTATCTGTCTGCCTGCCTGCCTCTCTCTCTCTCTCTCTCTCTCTCTGTCTGCCTGTCTGCCTGCCTGTCTGCCTGCCTGCCTGTCTGTGTGCGTTACCTGAGGTAGCTCATGATGAAGAGGCGCAGCAGGACGGTGGGATGTCTCAGGTGGATGATGTCAGAGGGGGTGTGGCCACCGCCCTCTTTCAATCTCACACCCCCAACAACACAACATACACCACCCATCCTCAACCACAACAACATCAACACACAACAATAACCATCAACACACACACATCAACAACAACACTCACACACAACATCACACACAACACACAACCATAACTCCCCACACCACCACAAATAACAACACACACTAACACCAACATAACCCAACAATAACCCATCCTACCCACCCCTAACACACACACCCAACATAACTCAACACACAACATACCAACACAACAATGACCAATAACACCAAAAACACAACACACACCATAACACACAATAACACGCTCAATAACCATCAACACACCACACACCGTACCATCAGATAACACACAACAACAACAACACGCAAACCAACCACAACATCAACACAACACACAACACAAACACACACTAACACACAAAGGCCACCAACACACACAATGTAACAACACACACAACAACGAACTCTCTGATAAATGTTGAAAAAGTGGGGCGACAAACTTTTTCTACTTTTGTGTGTGTTGTTGTGTTTTGTGTGTGTTGTGTTTGTGTATTTGTTGTATTTTGTGTTGTGTGTGTGTGTGTGTGTGTGTTGTTGTGTGTTATGTTAAGTATAGCTGTAAAGTGGTCGGGGGCCGGTGTGTTTACCAAGTCCCTGTTTATCTGGGGGTGTTGTCGTCGCTCAAACATCCGTTCTTCTTTTCAACACAGCGAGGCGTTGGATGGAGTGAGAAGACAAAGGTAGAGAGAAAATTGTGAATAGGCACAGCTATAGAGGGCATAGTATAAAGTATATGTACATATAGCGGAAGACGGTATAGGGAGACAGGGTGTGTGGAGTACGATATAGAGGCAGACGAAGTTTGTGTGTGTACGTAGAAGGCAGACAGACAGGTATAGAGGCAGACAGATAGGTGTGTGATGTACAGGTATAGAGACAGACGTACAGGTATAGAGGTAGACAGACTGGTATGTGAGACGTACAGGTAGAGAGGCAGACAGACAGGTGTGACGTAAAGGTATAGAGGCAGACAGACAGGTATAGAGGCAGACAGATATTGTACATAGATATACAGATATATGTACAGATATAGAGACGGACAGACAGGTATAGAGGCAGACAGACAGGTGTGACGTAAAGATATAGAGACGAACAGACAGGTATAGAGGCAGACAGACAGGTGTGACGTACACATATAGAGGCAGACAGACAGGTGTGTGTGTGATGTACAGATATAGAGACAGACAGACAGGTATTAGAGACAGACAAACAGATGTGTGTGATGTACAGATATAGAGACAGACAGACAGGTATAGAGGCAGACAGACAGGTGTGTGTGATACAATATAGGGCGACGTATGGGCACACGTTGTGAGTAGAGGGTAGAGTGTAGAACTGTGTGTGTAGGTAGAGAGGTAGACGATGTGTGGAGGTGAAGTATAGTAGGTAGACGACAGTGTGTGTGGACGGTAGAGAGGCAGAAAGACAGGTGTGTGAGACATACAGGTAGAGAGGCAGACAGACAGGTAGAGAGACAGACAGCTAGAGACGTAGTCAGACCGGTATAGAGGCAGACAGACAAATATGTGTGACGTACAGGTAGAGAGGCAGACAGACAGGTATGTGTGACGTACAGGTAGAGAGGCAGAAAGACAGGTGTGTGAGACATACAGGTAGAGAGGCAGACAGACAGGTAGAGAGACAGACAGCTAGAGACGTAGTCAGACCGGTATAGAGGCAGACAGACAAATATGTGTGGTACAGGTAGAGGCAGACAGACAGGTATGTGTCGTACAGGTAGAGGCAGAAAGACAGTGTGTGAGACATACGATAGAGGCAGACAGACGTAGAAGACAGACGGTAGATAGACACGTATAGAGCAACGACAGATATGTGTACAGGTAGAGACACAGACATATGTGTAGTAGGCGAAAGACGGTGTGTGAGACATACGGGTAGGGAGACAGACGGTAGAGACGACGGTAGAGCGTAACAGACGGTATAGAGGGCAACATATGTGTGTACGATAGAGAGGCAGACAGACAGGTGTGTGAGACGTACAGGTAGAGAGGCAGATAGACAGGTATGTGTGACGTACAGGTAGAGAGGGACAAGTATGTGTGGAACAAGGGTGAGAGGCGACAGACGGTGTGATGTACGGTGAGGCAGACAGACAGGTGTGTGTGACGTACAGGTAGAGAGGCAGACAGACAGGTATGTGTGACGTACAGACAGAGAGGCAGACACACAGGTAGAGAGGCAGACAGAGGTGTGGCTACGGGTAGAGCAGACCAGGAATGTGTGACAAGAGAGCGACCACACGGTAGAGGGACAGACAAGTGTGGGTACAGGTAGAGGCGACAGACAGGTGTGACGTACAGGTAGAGAGGCAGACAGACAGGAATGTATGTGGATACAGACGAGAGCAGACACATGGGTAGAGGCAGACAGACAGTGTGATAAAAGGGACCGTTGTGTGGGTACAGACACCGGTAGACGACTGTGGACAGGTAGAGAGGCAGACAGACAGGTGTGACGTACAGGTAGAGAGGCAGACAGACAGGTGTGTGAGACGTACAAGTAGAGAGGCAGACAGACGAGCTGCGGCAGAGCCAGCGACAGGTGCAGCCTGGTCCATGATTGGCTGAGCCAGGCCAGCGGGGCTCCGCCCATCGTTCCCAAACTGAAGCAGAACGGCAGGACGGCCGGCGGCCAGAGCCGCGCCGCGGGCAGCGTCCACTCCACCGCTGGAACAACAACAACAACAACAACAACAACAACAAGTGTGTCAACAACAACAAGTGTGTCAAAAACAACAAGTGTGTCAACAACAACAAGTGTGTCAACAACAACAAGTGTGTAAACAACAACAAGTGTAAACAACAACAACAAGGAGAGGCAGACAGACTCGTAGCTCCTATGGCGCCAGTTTGATGCTAACAAGCCGTTAGCATCCCGTTAGCATCCCATTGACTGCCATTCATTTTGACGTCACTTTGACAGAGAATAACTTTACATCTGAAGCGTGTGTGTGTGTGTGTGTGTGTGTGTGTCTCTGTGTGTGTGTGTGTGTATGTATGTTTGTGTGTGTGTGTGTGATGTCTGTATATGTGTTGTGTGTGTGTGTGTGTGTGTGTATGTCTGTGTGTGTGTGTGTGTGTATTGTCTGTGTGTGTGTGTGTTGTCTGTGCAGTTTACAAGTCCTAGTTAGTGTGGTATTAATACTTGTACATTATGTATGTGTGTGTGATGTTTGTGTATGTGTGTGTTGCCTGTGTGTGTATGTGTGTGTGTCTGTGTGTGTCTCTGTGTGTGTGAGTCTCTGTATGTGTGTGTGTGTGTGTGTCTGTTAATGTGTGTGTGTGTGTGTCTGTATGTGTATGTGTGTGTGTGTGTGCGCCTGTGTGTGTGTGTCTGTGTGTGTGTCTGTGTGTGTGTGTGTCTGTGCAGTTCACAAGTCCATAGTTAGTGTGGTATTAGTACTTGTACTGTCCCACAGTACATTGTGTGTGTGTGTGTGTGTGTGTATGTGTGTGTGTGTGTGTGTCTCTGTGTGTGTCTGTGTGTGTGAGTCTCTGTATGTGTGTGTGTGTGTGTGTGTCTGTATGTGTATGTGTGTGCGCCTGTGTGTGTGTCTTTGCGTGTGTGTCTGTGCGTGTGTGTCTGTGCATGTGTGTGTGTATCTGTGTGTGTGTGTGCGTGCAGTTTACAAGTCCATAGTGTGGTATAAGTACTTGTACTGTCCCAGAGTATGCCTACAGTGTGGTATAAGTACTTGTACTGTCCCAGAGTATGTCTACAGTGTGGTATAAGTACTTGTACTGTCCCAGAGTATGTCTACAGTGTGGTATAAGTACTTGTACTGTCCCAGAGTATGTCTACAGTGTGGTATTAGTACTTGTACTGTCCCAGAGTATGTCTACGGTGCGGTGTTAGTACTTGTACTGTCCCAGAGTATGTCTACAGTGCGGTATTAGTACTTGTACTGCAGTAAAGGACCTGAGTACTAGTTGTTGTGGCTGTGAGAGGGTTGCTGCAGACTCAGCAGGTCAAAGGTCAGGCAGCAGCTGGAGGCCATCGCGCCTCGTTAGCCGCCTGGCGCCCGCCTGGCGCCCGTCCCGCCGCGGTCCAATCACACTCACCCTAACGACCAGTCAGGCACGCCGCTGGAGGTTGCCTCGGTAACGGGGAGAGAAGCTGATAACATCACACAGTACCGGCAACTTTCTAAACTTTGGTTCAGACGTTTTTTTTGTAGTTTTTTTTCATCGCTTTTTGTAGTCTGTGTGTGTGTGTGTGTGTGTGTGTTTGTGTGTTTGTGTGTGTGTGTTTGTGTGTGTGTGTGTTTGTCAGTCTGTGTGTTTCTCTGTATGTGTGTGTGTGTGTGTCTGTGTGTGTGTTTCTCTGTATGTGTGTGTGTGTGTGTGTGTCTGTGTGTGTTTCTCTGTCTGTGTGTGTGTGTGTGTGTTTCTCTGTGTGTGTGTGTGTGTGTCTGTGAGTGTGTTTGTGTCTGTGTGTGTGGGTGTTTCTCTTTGTGTGTGTGTGTGTCTGTGTGTGTTCTCTGTATGTGTGTGTGTGTTTCTCTGTGTGTGTGTGTGTGTGTGTGTGTGTGTCTGTGTGTGTGTTTCTGTATGTGTGTGTGTGTGTTT
>NC_053135.1:54747-67247 GCF_010015445.1 Perca fluviatilis | reverse complement strand
GTGTTGGTCTTTCAGGGAGGTGTGTTCAGGTGCATTCTGGGCGTGCTGGTCTTTCAGGGAGGTGTGTTCAGGTGCATTCTGGGTGTGCTGGTCTTACAGGGAGGTGTGTTCAGGTGCATTCTGGGCGTGCTGGTCTTACAGGGAGGTGTGTTCAGGTGCATTCTGGGCGTGCTGGTCTTACAGGGAGGTGTGTTCAGGTGCATTCTGTGCGTGCTGGTCTTACAGGGAGGTGTGTTCAGGTGCATTCTGGGTGTGCTGGTCTAACAGGGAGGTGTGTTCAGGTGCATTCTGGGCATGCTGGTCTTACAGGGAGGTGTGTTCAGGTGCATTCTGGGCATGCTGGTCTTACAGGGAGGTGTGTTCAGGTGCATTCTGGGAGTATTGCTATCTTGAGGCAGCAGGAAGTGATCTCACCATTGACCAACAAAAACCTGGTCTAAAGTCAGTAACGCAGCATTTCATTGTTATTTTAACAGAGCATTAGTGAAATGCTCCTAGGCTCGTGCACAGCGCACACACATTATGCTTGTTACACACACAGGGACACACAGCAGCACACACACACACACACACACACACACACACACACACACACACACACACACACACACACACATGCAGAAGATTACAAATAAAATATGACTGTGCAAATCCTCCATCATAACAGCAATGCTCCAAGGTCCAAACGCGCCTGGCTTTTAAAGGGAATGGGAGATGATCTCTGATTGGTTGATGAATGGGAGATGATCTCTGATTGGTTGATGAATGGGAGATGATCTCTGATTGGTTGATTGCATGTTACGCCCAGAACACACCTCTGATTAATGAAGACACTAAGTACAACCCTTTAGAAATCGGAAAAAGTCGGATTAATCCGGCCTATATATCATATTAATATTATTTTATATCGTTTACTTGCTATTTTATGTTATTTTCTATGTGTATGCTGCTTGTTATAACTTTTTAAATGTTTAAAAATTAAAATTAAAAATGTAATTAAAAGCCACTCACGTCCTGCTGTCCGCTCTCCTTCCTCCAATCATCTCCAGCCTCTGAGACTTCCCCGGGCTGTGATTGGTTGCTCCGTGCGTTCGGCGCAGATGTCCCACGCAGCAGCAGAAGCAGCGGCGGCGGTGGTGGCCGCGCGCCGGTGCCGGTGCCGTTGCCGTTGCCGTTGCCACGGCGACAAGTGTCCGCGACGACGGCGGCCGTGAAGATGTCGAGAAAGAAGAGAAAAGAAGTGAAGGAGAAGACCAGGGAGAGGCGCCAGTACACGGCCAGCTGCAACGGAGACATCACGCGGGAAAAAAAACTCCCTCTCTCTGTCTCTCTCTCTCTCTCTCTCTCTCCCCGGCAACACCGTCCAGTTTACTCCAGCCCCGAAGACGTTTAAAAGTGAGGTCTGGAGCCGGTGTCCATGTTGTTTGTGTGTGTCTGTGTGTGTGTCTGTGTGTAAGCCTCGTGTGTGTCTGTGTGTGCTCCGGTGTGTGTGTTCCGTGTCTGTGTGTGTTCTGTGTGTGTCTGTGTGTGTCTCTGTGTGTGTCTGTGTGTGTGTGTGTGTCCGGTAGAGCAGCTGTTGTGTGTCTGTGACATTGACAGACTGACAGCAACAGACGGCAGCAGCAGCGGCTGCCTGGTGTCCTCCCGCCCTTTTTCTCCTTATAAGGGCAGGGAAGGAGCGGAGTAGTTACCATAAGCTACCGTCAGAGCGCGGTGACGCAGCGCCGCTCGGTGGTCAGCTGACGTAATTACGCTTTAATTTCTCACCTCTGATCCTCTGTTTATTTTTGCTGCCACGTATTGCTGAATACTACATTTGGTCATTCAGTTTTTTGGTCAATCAGCTTTTTCATTTACTGTAGTAGAAAAGTGGAATTTAATTCCACTTCATATTAAAGATTGTGCAAGTCTTAGCCATTTTTAAATGTCCTTAAAGACTTGGCTGAAGGTGAATTAGCTATGTGATCATTGATCTTGTAATAACATGGAATCTATATTTTGTATTCTGGTTTATATGTGACGTAATGGTTGTTATATGTTGTTTATTGTTAAGTTTCTATCTGTTTTGATAGTATTTTCTGTATTGTCCTTTTATCTCCCTTGCCCAGGGACCACAGATGTAAATTAGCTGTATAGCTAACTCTGGTACAGGGCCTAAACTGTGCATGGTCCCTGATAAATAAACTGATAAATTAAATAAAAAACCAAAGAGGCTGACGGGTCTTCATACACACATTATTCAGAGAGGAGAGAGTGGTGTGTCTGTATGTGTGTCTCTGTGTGTGTGTGTGTGTGTGTGTGTTGTCTGTTTGTGTGTCTCTCTGTGTGTGTGTGTGTGTGTGTGTGTGTGTAGGAGAGGGCCAGGGCAAAGCACATTTCATTGTATTCTCTCTGTACTTTGTACTTTTAAATGCACATGACAATACACTTGAACTTGAACTTATTATGGTCTGTTTCTGCCTGTTGACTCATTAAAGGAGCGCTCCGTTTTTTCGGGGGACTGGCCTGGAGACTGAGACTCTTCTGCTTGAGGCTGCTGCATGTCATGGTGAGTGCTGATTGGTTGATACTCGTCTAACATAATTTTCTATAAAAGTGTAGGTTTCCAGAAATATAAATATAACAAAACAAAAACAGAACAATTTACGGGTTTAAGGGTGTTTTTTTGTTGCTTATCTTGAAGTTGTTGACACTTTGTGTGTGTGTGTGTGTCTGTGTGTGTCTCTGTGTGTTTGTGTGTCTTTGTGTGTGTGTGTGTGAGTGTATACGTATGTGTGTGTGTATTTGTGTGTGTATGTGTGTGTGTGTGTGTGTACGTGCTTGTATGTTTGTATGTGTGTGTTTATCTGTGTATGCTGTAAATGTGTGTGTGTGTATTTGTGTGTTTGTGTCTGTTTATGTGTATGAGTGTGTCTGTGCATTTGTGTCTGTGTTTGTGTGTGTGTGTCTGTATTTCTGTGTGTGTGTGTGTGTGTGTGTATGTGTGTGTGTGTGTGTGTTTGTGTGTGTGTGTGTGTGGGTGGTTAGTTTCAGTTCCAGTAAAATGTTATCTATCAGATCTCCTTGCAAACCGTCAGCTTTTTTATCAAACATGACTTCTTTATCTCATCATCAGAAACGTTGCAGCATCAGCTCTCTATCCAGTAATCAATGTTCCCCAACACCAACACCACAGTTAAGCCTGTTTTTCAGTTCTGCGGAGCTTTCACCGTAGCCTACGTAAGTGGACTGATGTTTTGGCCTGAAATTAAGACAGATTCAGCAACTGCACGGCCTATTTCTCTCTTAAAATGTTTTCAGAAACATGTTTCAGTGAACTATTTCTGTAAAATACAAGATTGTATCCAGAACAAGACGCCATTAGAGTCTGTCTTGAAATTCGGGAGCAGCCAGACCCATGTGACGCGTTCATCCAATCAGCTGCCATGTGTTAGGCGTCGCGCTACCATCCCACCTGCCTATTTCCGAAGATAGTGTTTTAACATCGGTGTTGAAAGTGGGCACTACGGCAGTAAGAGGTTAGTGACCATTAACAATGGACTGACGAACCGTGGACGCACACACACACTCCAAACAGAGACAAGACAACCGAGCGGTTCGGATGTTTTTCATGAACCGTACCACCTCTAACACACACACACACACACACACACACACACACACACACACACACACACACACACACACACACACACACACACACACACAGAAATACACACAAACACAGAAATACACACACACACACACACACACACACACACACCAAAAGTGACCAAACCTTCAACAAAAGCAACAAAAAACATGCTTAAACTCGTAAATTGCACACATACACACACACTCACACACACACACAGAAATACACACAAACACACAGACAAACACACAAATAGACACACACAGACACACGCATATATGTACACACACACAGACACACACACACACACACACACAAACACACAGAAACAGACACACACACACACACCCATACACAGCACACACAGATTTACACACACTCACACACACATACATACAAATACACTGACACATACAGACACACACACACACACAATATGCACACATATACACAGACAAACATTCACAAAAAAAAAAAAAACAAACACACACACACACACCACACACACACACACACACACACACACACAGAAATACACACAAACACACAGACAAACACACAAATAGACACACACAGACACACGCATATATGTACACACACACACACAGACACACACACACACACAGACACACACATACACACACAAACACACAGAAACAGACACACACACACACACACCCATACACAGCACACACAGATTTACACACTCACACACACATACACACACACACAAATACACTGACACATACAGACACACACACACACACACATATGCACACATATACACAGACAAACATTCACACACACATCACCACCATCACCATCATCAATAACACATAATAACACACACACAGACCTACATACACATTAACACACACATACACAGAAACACATACATGCACCATCATCATCACATCACCATCATCACATACGCAAACTACGCACATCATCATCACCACACACACAAACAACACACAGACACATGCGCATCATCATCACATACACAGAAACACATACGCACAGGCAACACACTAATACCACACTACGCATCATCATCACACACACACACACAACACAATAACACACGCGCACATTACGCACAAACATACATAATACCAACCATGTACGACACAGACCAACAACACTGCCAATACGCATCACACAACCAGAGATACACATACATGCACACATACATCACAGACATACATACACACATACATCACACATCACACATCATCACACAGACACACATGCACAAACACAGACAAGCACACAAACACATGCGTATCAACACACACTAAGACCACACGCATGGACATACGTAGTACAGGCCAAAGTTTGGACACACCTTCTCATTCAATGTGTTTCCTTGTTTTCATGACTATTTACATTGTAGATTCTCACTGAAGGCATCAAAACTATGAATGAACACATATGGAATTATGTATTTAACACAAAAGTTTGAAATAACTGAAAACATGTCTTATATTTTAGATTCTTCAAAGTAGCCACCCTTTGCATGCAGACATGTTTTCAGTTATTTCACACTTTTTTGTTAAGTACATAATTCCATATGTGTTCATTCATAGTTTTGATGCCTTCAGTGAGAATCTACAATGTAAATAGTCATGAAAATAAAAAGGAAACGCATTGAATGAGAAAGTCTGTACAAACTTTTGGCCTGTACTGTACATGCACATGCACACTCGCATAGAGCACGGAGCAGCCAGACCCATGTGACGCGTTCATCCAATCAGCTGACATGTGTTGCGTTCGTCGCGCTCATCCCACTCGTCATTTCCAGTAAGTGTGTTAACATCGGTGTTGAAAGTGGGCACTACGGCAGTAAGAGGTTAGTGACCATTAACAGTGGACTGACGAACCGTGGGACGCACACACACTCCAAACAGAGACAAGACAACCGAGCGGTTCGGATGTTTTTCATGAACCGTACCACCTCTAACACACACACACACACACACACACACACACACACACACACACACACACACACACACACACACACACCCCCCCCTCCTCTCTGAATATGTGTATGAGGACCAGTAAGGCTCTGTGGTTTTAGACTCGTGCAAAGGACACTGATTACTGGATAGAGAGCTGATGCTGCAACATTTCCTCTGATGATGAGATAAAGAAGTCATGTTTGATAAGAAAACACAGACACACACACACAGAGACACACACACACACACACAGAGACACACACACACACACACAGAGACACATATACACACAAACAGAGACACACACACACACACACACAGAGACACACATACACACAAACAGACACACACACACACACACACAAAAAGTGTCAGAAACTTCAATAAAAGCAACGAAAAAACAACCTTAAACCTGTAAACTGCTCGCTTTTTTTTTGTTATATTTTTATTTCTGGAAAACCTTCACTTTTACATAAAATGATGTTAGACGAGTATCAACCAATCAGAACTCACCATGACATGCAGCAGCCTCAAGCAGAAGAGTCTCAGGCTCTGGGTCAGTCCCACGAAATCTAGAGCGCTCCTTTAATGAGTCAACGGGCAGAAACAGACCATAATAAGTTCAAGTTCAAGTGTATTGTCATGTGCATTTAAAAGTACAAAGTACAGAGAGAATGCAATGAAATATGCTTTTTATTTTTATTTTTTTTTATTAGTTTATTTATTTAATTTAGATCAGTGTTCCCTGGGCAAGGGAGATAAAAGGACAATACAGACAATACTATCAAAACAGAAACTTAACACCAAACAACATATAACAAGCATTACATCACGTATAAACCGGTATTCAAAATATACATTATATGATATAAAAAGATCAATGGGCCTCATTCACCAATATCTTCCTAAGTTTTCTCTTAAATATGTTCTTAAGAAAGTTTCTAAGAAAAGTCTACGTCGGATTCATGACGTGTTCTTAAACAGCAGAATTGTTCGCACCTGTGTTCTTAGGATTGATGAACCCCACGTCTTCGTAACTGAAAGCGCGTGCCAGTTGTTCCTAATTAGCCTAAGATAACTCCTCGCAAATTCCCATATAAGGACATGACACTTCCTGTGCAACTCCTGGGAAGTGGGAGACTGCGAGATGGCTGTCGGAGTCGCGGTGGAGGAAGTACTGAATCTCAAGTAAAAGTACAAATAATAAGAGACATATTTACTTTAGTAAAAGTATAGGGTGTCCACTACCACAAACAAGGCCTGGCTTTTAAAAGAAGTTCCTATCCTAACCAGCATAAAACGGAAATATGTTGTTAGAATCAGAATGTGGTTGCTTTTATTCATGGATGTATTTTAAGAAGGTTTTATTTTCTTTAACCATGCAAGTAAGCAAATAAAGTGTGTGAAGCATCGGACATGGGGAGATGTGAAGAGGTCCAGCCAAAATAAGATATGAACGCATCTTACGCAGCCTGGCGGAGGAGTAAACGACGCTGTGGAGAGAAATAGATGGCAACTATGATTTAAAAACAGGAATAATAAAAAAAACACTTTCATTTTCACTTTTACCAGAGGCTGTATTACCGGAGGCTGTATTACCGGAGGCTGTGTTACCGGAGGCTGTGTTACAGGAGGCTGTGTTACAGGAGGCTGTGTTACAGGAGGCTGTATTACCGGAGGCTGTATTACCGGAGGCTGTATTACAGGAGGCTGTATTACAGGAGGCCGTATTACCGGAGGCTGTATTACCGGAGGCTGTATTACAAGAGGTTGTATTACCGGAGGTTGTATTACCGGAGGTTGTATTACAGGAGGCCGTATTACCGGAGGCCGTATTACCGGAGGCCGTATTACCGGAGGCCGTATTACAGGAGGCCGTATTACAGGAGGCCGTATTACCGGAGGCCGTATTACCGGAGGCGATATTCGAGGCCGTATTACAGGAGGCCGTATTACAGGAGGCCGTATTACTGGAGGCCGTATTACCGGAGGCCGTATTACAGGAGGCCGTATTACAGGAGGCTGTATTACAGGAGGCTGTATTACAGGAGGCCGTATTACCGGAGGCTGTATTACCGAGGGTTTAAATACAGGAATAATAAAAGACAAACATTTTCATTTTCACTTTTACCGGAGGTTGTATTACCGAGGGTCAGCGGCGCTGCGCCCGGGCTCTGGAGCACCAGAGCCGGCTTGGATCAGCGGTGCCCCATATATACAGTATCTATGGCAACCAAACTTCACTGGTGATACAAACATGAGACGGTCAGGAAGACATTTTGGTGGGGGGGGAACTGTTTAGAAAATGTAACGGAACGATGTAGAAATGTAGTGGAGTGGAAAGTATAGATAGTTGCTGCAAAATGTAACAAAGTAAAAGTCAAAAGTAGGCTATGCACTATTGAGTTTCCTTAAGTAAAGTAAAAATGTACTTAAGTAGAGTAACGAATAATTTGTACTTTGTTACATTCCACCACTGCATTTTGAATCACCAAATAACGCAGGATTTAATCAGTTTAATTGCTGATGTAAATTGAAGTGTTAGTGTTTTTTTGTATATTGTGATTTTTTTTCTCAACAAATGATCAGAAATACATTACAGTACAATACTATCATTGTGATCGACTGTAGAATTAAATAAAATGCAGTAACCAATCATTTGGAGCAAATTGTCATCACTCAAATGTGCGTAAGAGTGCTCTTCAGTGTTCGCATATTTTGTTCTTAGGTAAGAACAAATCCAAGTTAAGAAAACAATAGTGAATGCCAGAATCTTCGTAAAAAGTGCGTAAAAAGGGTTTAAGAACACATTTCTTTGTAAGAACGGTTGGAGAATGAGGCCCAATGTCCTTTACATGAGTCTAAAACCACAGAGCCTTTCTGGTCCTCATACACATATTCAGAGAAGAGGGAGGGGTGTGTATGTGTGTGTGTGTGTGTGCGGTTGGTTTCAGTTCCAGTAAAATGTTATCCATCAGATCTTTATATAGACCTTAGTGGTCCCCTAATACTGTATCTGAAGTCTCTTTTATATAGACCTTAGTGGTCCCCTAATACTGTATCTGAAATCTCTTTTATATAGACCTTAGTGGTCCCCTAATACTGTATCTGAAGTCTCTTTTATATAGACCTTAGTGGTCCCCTAATACTGTATCTGAAGTCTCTTTTATATAGACCTTAGTGGTCCCCTAATACTGTATCTGAAGTCTCTTTTATATAGACCTTAGTGGTCCCCTAATACTGTATCTGAAGTCTCTTTTATATAACCTTAGTGGTCCTCTAATACTGTATCTGAAGTCTCTTTTATATAGACCTTAGTGGTCCCCTAATACTGTATCTGAAGTCTCTTTTATATAACCTTAGTGGTCCTCTAATACTGTATCTGAAGTCTCTTTTATATAGACCTTAGTGGTCCCCTAATACTGTATCTGAAGTCTCTTTTATATAGACCTTAGTGGTCCCCTAATACTGTATCTGAAGTCTCTTTTATATAGACCTTAGTGGTCCCCTAATACTGTATCTGAAGTCTCTTTTATATAGATCTTAGTGGTCCCCTAATACTGTATCTGAAGTCTCTTTTATATAGACCTTAGTGGTCCCCTAATACTGTATCTGAAGTCTCTTTTATATAGACCGTCTTTTGGTCACCTTTTGGTGTGTGTGTGTGGGTGTGTGCATGAGCATGTATGTGTTTCTGTTTGTGTGTGCATGTGCATGTGTGTGTCTGTTTGTGTGTGTGTGCGCGTGTGTCACAGGTGTGTGTGTGTGTGTGTGTGTGTGTGTGTGTTTGCATGTGTGTCTCAGTGTGTGTGCATGTGTGTGTGTGTGTGTGTGTGTGTGTGTGTGCATGGTATGCTATGTATGTGTCCCTTGTATTGTGTATATTTGTGTATGTGTGTGGTGTGTGCATGTGTGTATGTGTCTCGTGTATGTGTGTATGTTATCTTTGTGTGTGTGTGTGTGTGTGTGTGTGTGTGCATATGCATGCATGTGTCTCTGTGTCTGTGTGGTCTTGGTTCAGTTTATATGTATGTATGTGTTTGTGTGTGTATGTGCCTGTATGTGTGTGTTTGAGTGTGTGTGTATTTGTGTGTGCTTGTTTGTGTGTCTCTGTGTGTATATCTGTGTGTGCTGTGTATGGTTGTGTGTGTTTGTGTGTGTATGTGCATGTATGTGTCTCTGTGTGTGTGCCTATGCATGCATGTGTCTATGTGTGTGTGTGTGTGTGTGTGTGTGCGCGTGAATGTGTTTCTCAGTGTGTGCATGTGTGTCTGTGTGTATGTATGTCTGTGTGTGTGTGTGTATGTGTGCATGTGTGTATGTGCATGTGTGTGTGTGTGTCTGTGTGTGTGTGTGTGTGTGTGTGTGTGTGTGTGTTGCATGTGTCTCTGTGTGTATGTGCCTGTGTATGTGTGTGTGAGTGTGTGTGTATTTGTGTGTGTGTCTGTGTGCGTATATCTGTATGTGCTGTGCATATGCAAGCATGTGTCTCTGTGTCTGTGTGTGTGTGTGTGTGTGTTTGTCCGTGTGTGTGCGTGTGTGTCTGTTTCTGTGTGTGTGTTTGTGTGAGTCTGTGTGTGAGTGTATGTGTGTGTGTGTCTGTGTGTATTTTTGTGTGTGTCTGTGTGTATGTGTGTAATTTACGAGTTTAAGCATGTTTTTTTGTCGCTTTTATTCAAGGTTTGGTCACTTTTGTTGTGTGTGACCAAACAGTGTGTGTGTGGGTGTGTCTCTGTGTGTGGTGTGTTGTGTCTGGTGGGTTTGGTTTGTGTGTTTGTGTCTCTGTGTGTGTGTTGTCTCTGTGTGTGTCTCTGTGTGTGTGTGTCTCTGTGTGTGTGTGTGTGTGTGTGTGCATATGTGTCTGTGTGTGTGTGTGTGTGTGTGCATGTGCGTCTTTGTGTGTGTGTCTGTGTGTGTGCGCATATGCATGCATGTGTCTGTGTTTGCATGTGTGTCTGTGTGTGTGTGTGTGTGTTTGTTTGTGTATGTGTGTGTCTGGGTGTGAGTGTGTGTGTCTGTGTGCGTATATCTGTATGTGCTGTGCATATGCAAGCATGTGTCTCTGTGTCTGTGTGTGTGTGTGTGTGTGTGTTTGTCCGTGTGTGTGCGTGTGTGTCTGTTTCTGTGTGTGTGTTTGTGTGAGTCTGTGTGTGAGTGTATGTGTGTGTGGTCTGTGTGTATTTTGTGTGTGTCTGTGTGTCTGTGTGCTCTATTTGGTTTAAGCATGTTTTTGTGTCTTATTCAAGGTTGTCATCACTTTGTTGTGTGTGTGTGTGTGTGTGTGTGTGTCTCTCTCTGTGTGTGTGTGTTGTGTGCGTGTGTCTGTGTGTGTGTCCTCTGTGTGTGTTTGTATGTGTGTGTGTGTGGTGTCTCTTTTTTTGTGTGTGTCTCTGTGTGTGTCTCTGTGTGTGTGTGTGTGTGTGTTGTCTCTGTGTGTGTGTGTGTGTGTGTGTGTGTGTGCATGTGCGTCTGTGTGTGTGTGTGTGTGTGTGTGTGTGTGTGCGCATATGCATGCATGTGTCTTTTTCTGTGTTTGCATGTGTGTCTGTGTGTGTGTGTGTGTGTGTGTTTGTTTGTGTATGTGTGTGTCTGGGTGTGAGTGTGTGTGTCTGTGTGTATTTGTGTATGTGCCTGTGTGTTTGTGTGTATGTCTGTGTGTGTGTGTGTGTGTGTGTGTGTGTGTGTGTGTGTGTGTGTGTGTGTGTTTTGTGTGTGTGTGTGTGTGTTGTATGTGTGTAATTTACGAGTTTAAGCATGTTCTTTTGTCGCTTTTATTGAAGGTTTGGTCACTTTTTTGTGTGTGTGTGTCTGTGTGTGTGTGTGTCTGTGTGTATGTGTGTGTGTGTCTGTGTGTGTGTGTGTGTGTGTGTGTGTCTATGTGTGTGTGTGTGTGTGTGGTTAGCTTCAGTTCCAGTAAAATGTTATCCATCAGATCTCCTTGCCAACCGTCAACTGTTTTATCAAACATGACTTCTTTATCTCATCATCAGAGGAAACTTTGCAGCATCAGCTCTCTATCTAGTAATCAGTGTTCTTTACACGATTCTAAAACCACAGAGCCTTACTGGTCTTCATACACACATTATTCAGAGATAAGAGCGAGGGGGCTGTGTGTGTGTGTGTGTGTGTGTCTCTGTCTGTGTATTTGTGGGTATTTTTATGTGTGTGGGTCTCTCTGTGTGTGTGTGTGTCTTTTATATAGACCTTAGTGGTCCCCTAATTCTGTATCTGAAGTCTCTTTTATATAGACCTTAGTGGTCCCCTAATACTGAATCTGAAGTCTCTTTTATATAGACCTTAGTGGTCCCCTAATACTGTATCTGAAGTCTCTTTTATATAGACCTTAGTGGTCCCCTAATTCTGTATCTGAAGTCTCTTTTATATAGACCTCAGTGGTCCCCTAATACTGTATCTGAAGTCTCTTTTATATAGACCTTAGTGGTCTCCTAATACTGTATCTGAAGTCTCTTTTATATAGACCTTAGTGGTTCCTAATACTGAATCTGAAGTCTCTTTTATATAGACCTTAGTGGTCTCCTAATACTGTATCTGAAGTCTCTTTTATATAGACCTTAGTGGTCCTCTAATACTGTATCTGAAGTCTCTTTTATATAGACCTTAGTGGTCCCCTAATACTGTATCCGAAGTCTCTTTTATATAGACCTTAGTGGTCCCCTAATACTGTATCTGAGTGTGTCTTTTGGTAACCTTTTTTTTTAACTTTTCGCTTCCTTTTTATCGACCATTTGTCTCCCTTTTGGTCACCGTTTTGTTGCCCTTAATTTTGCTGCATTTTTGTCGCCCGTTTGTTGACTTTTGGTCACCTTTTTGTCACCTTTTTGTTGCCTTTTATACTAAATATATACAGACTGGTTTATACTGCTTTACACTCGGGATACAGA
>NC_053135.1:44747-49747 GCF_010015445.1 Perca fluviatilis | reverse complement strand
CAGGGGCCTGTTTCACAAAAGCAGAATATCTAAATCCAGGATAACTGATAAAGCGAGGCTTGACCTAGTCTAATCTGTGCATCCTGGCTTGGTGCGTTTCACGAAGGCCAAGCCAGGCTGAGGAGGAGCGACTAGGTCGAGCCGGGCTGAAGTAATTCAGATAGATGCGCGTCCACGGCTTTCCTCAAAGAACGCGCGAGGTCGATCACAGATTTACTGATGCAAAAGGGAGAATACATTGTGTACATACTTTATACAGAGTGAGCAGCAGCTTCTTGTAAGTATGATGACCGTGAAACATATAATTTGTATAAAAGAAAAGAAACCACGCCGCTGTAATGAAACGCGAAAAACGCGCAGACGATCCCGGACCGACTGAATGCAGCCTAAACATAACTGACCACTGCTCTGAATTGAAACCGTCATAATCATACCATTCAAGGATTAGGCTACTAATCATTTTCACAAATTAACAGTTGTACTCTTTGCCTTGAAATTTACCATCAAGATCAATTTTCTACCGCTAAAATATGATGCGTAAATATCTCTTTCACTCTGTTCCTCCCTCTCTCTCTCTCTCTCTCTCTCTCTCTCTCTCTCTTATGGGCTAAAATATAAATTTCCTAAGTCATATTAACTTCCTCTGCGCGCTTTAATGCAAAGTGTAGCATACAACTGTTCGTTTTTGCAAATGACAGTGACTCATTGAATGGTTTCAGTTAAGAGCAGTAGTTCATAAATGGATATTTTTAGACTAGCATTCAGTCTGTCTGCTATTATCTGCGCGTTTTCGCGCGTTTTTTATTTTTTATAGAGGACGAGTTTCTTTCTCTACATATTATATGCCTTGCTCCCCATATACTGTATGGACATAGAAAATAAAGACACTGAAGAAATTGGACTAAAATCTAGAAACTATAAAGATAATTAAGTGATAAATTCCATGCACACTGTAAACATGAATGGAACAGAGTATATTCATCAGTTATTTCCCCCAAATATAAGGTCAAAACCATTGAGTTGTCTACTCTAGTTATATGAATGTACAGTAGCGTACATCACCTAGATAGTTACTGGTCCAGTGAACTAAGACTATCATTTGGGAGGATTGTACAATAAGAATATGTTCTTAAAATTGTTCAATCCTCCCAAATTATAGTCCCAGTTTACTGGACAACACAAATTGATGTGCTAAGAATGCCAAATACAGTGCACATGAAAGAGGAATAAACACGATCCTTATTGTTAAAGAATAATAAAAAATAAATTCTCAACTAAAATAATTCAAGGTGCATTGGTCAACTATAGAAATGTACAGCATTGTATATATTGCCCTTAGTAACAGACTTCATTTGAAACACATTTGAAATGTTATCAGCCTTTTCTAATCATCTCAAAAACTGCCATAATATATTCATCAAACTTCTAACAACAATATGAACATCAGTCTTCATACAGCAATATAACAGTAACAATGACTGTCACATGAATAATTTTAAAAAATAATGGTCACAATTTTAACTAATAACTTTTCTTAAATGAACAGCAATATGCTGTATTTTAATCCAGGCTGATAATAACAATAGGGTAAAACCAGTGCTGGGTGAACAGAAAAGGTTCCAGGATTAAATAAATCCTGGCTGTTAGCCTGGTCAGGAGCAGGCTAGCTGCACAGAATAAATCTCCATGGTGATTTATGTGCCTCCGCTTTTGTGAAACCGAGTCAAGGCTAAATTGAGCCAGGATAACTGGGAAATCCCGGCTTAATCCCTTATCCTGGTTTTGTGAAACAGGCCCCTGGTAGGAGGTTTAACAAACTCTGAGTCTAACCCTGATGTCTGAGTTGATTTACCCTGAGATGGAAACTCTGGGTTTTCGGTTCCAGAACAGCTGATCCGAGTTGGTTCAATCAACTCTGGAGTATGTTCCCTCAGGGTTATGCACGTGCACATAAGGCAGTATGAATGGAGCCATGATTCTACGAGTCACCATGGTAACAACCACAAACAAACGGGTCGGCGGAAATACTCATGCGCACAAACAGCGAGTTTGAACCATAGATATTAACAGTCTGTGGTTTGAACATGTGTTTCGTTAAAAAAGCAAGACAGCGGCTGCTGCTGCAAAAGAGAGAGAATTGGTGTGGGAGAAAACTGCTGCTGGAGTCAATGCGTACGCATTAACAGTGTATTAATTTCATATTTAATCACAGTTAACTTATAATATTAGGCTACTGGTGAAAACTGGAATTGTAGGCTACACTTTTTTTTTATTCAGGTGCAATCCTGCGGGCGGAAAAGTAAACTATACTAATCCCATTCTGAGGCTGCAGCACCATGATCATTTATAGAACTATAATGTATAATCATGTATTTCTTTTTAATGGCTCTCACTGGTGTGTGTCCAGGGAACACGTTTAAAAAACGTTTCAGAGCGATCACACTTTTCTGACGGCTCTACATACAGTGGCTTTACTATTACAGTATGATCCATATATACACCAGTACACACAGATACACATACAGTGGCTTTACTATTACAGTATGATCCATATATACACCAGTACACACAGATACACATACAGTGGCTTTACTATTACAGTATGATCCATATATACACCAGTACACACAGATACACACACACAGATACACATACAGTGGCTTTACTATTACAGTATGATCCATATATACACCAGTACACACAGATACACACACAGATACACATACAGTGGCTTTACTATTACAGTATGATCCATATATACACCAGTACACACAGATACACATACAGTGGCTTTACTATTACAGTATGATCCATATACACACCAATACACACAGATACACACACAGATACACATACAGTGGCTTTACTATTACAGTATGATCCATATATACACCAGTACACACAGATACACATACACAGATACACATACAGTGGCTTTACTATTACAGTATGATCCATATATACACCAGTACACACAGATACACATACAGTGGCTTTACTATTACAGTATGATCCATATATACACCAGTACACACAGATACACATACAGTGGCTTTACTATTACAGTATGATCCGCTGCTGTTATAAAGAAAACTGCCGTTTGTAAAAAACGTAATGCGACACAAAGAATCTGCTGGGATGTTAAAGCCTGTCCACGATGTTGAACTAGTGGAAGGATAAGGTAGGCCTATCTACATATCTAATAGACTGTGATTAAAAAACACCTCTCAAATCGGTTATGTGGAAATGAAAACACTCAATATCATCTCCCGACGTAAACTCTCTGAATTAATACAGCTTTTTCATCAACCGGATCGTCGATAAAAGGACATCACGTTTGAGAATAAAACATTTTAGTCTGCCTAACATAAACCAATACATTTTTTATTCATGCAGATAAAACTGCATTAAAATGCGCCTGATACAGACTGAATGAATGAATGAGGAAATGAGTTTCCCCTCCCTCTCAGCGGGAGGAGACTGAGAGAAACTCGAGGTTTCTTGAAGAAAACCTGCTCCCGACCAGGTTAGGTTCACAGACTCGTAACTGAGTCTGAGGTGAAGTTACCATAGTAACTGACTCTGAGGTGAAGTTACCTCTCTTTCTGAGGCCCGTTCCAGAAAGCAGGTTTAGTGAAAACTCTGACTTGGTTAACCCTGAGATGAGGGAAACTCTGGGTTTTCTGTTCCAGAAAGAGAGGTAACTTAACCTCAGAGTCAGTTACTATGGTAACTTAACCTCAGAGTCAGTTACTATGGTAACTTCACCTCAGAGTCAGTTACTATGGTAACTGAGTCTGTGAACCTAACCTGGTCGGGAGCAGGTTTTCTTCAAGAAACCTCGAGTTTCTCTCAGTCTCTTCCCACTGAGAGGGAGGAGAAACTCATTTAATTCTGTCTGTATCAGGCGCATTTTAATGCAGTTTTATCTGCATGAATAAAAAAACTCGGCATATATTATATTTGGCAGATTATAAAACGTTTTCTTCTCAAACATGTCATGTCCTTTTGTCGACGATCCCATTGATGAAAAAGCTGTATTAATTCACAGAGAGTTTACGTTGGTATTGAGTCCCGACTATAGATGTATTTTCATTTCCACATAACCGATTTGAGAGGTATTTTTTATCACAGTCCATTAGATATGTTAGATATTATATATGTTATTAGATTAGATATGTAGATACCTTATCGTCCTCATATCACTAACATCCACCATCGTGGACAGGCTTTAACATCCCAGCAGATTCTTTGTATCGCATTACGTTTTTTGCAAACAGCAGTTTTCTTAACAACAGTGTAGCGGATCATACTGTAGGCTAATAGTAGGCTAAGCCACTGTATGCAGAGCAATCAGAAAAGTGTGACTCGCTCTGAAACGTTTTTTAAACTTTTTTGTAGTGTTCCCTGGACAGTAGAGCCATTAAAAAGAAATACATCATTATACATTATAGTTCTGTTAATGATCATGGTGCTGCAGCCTCAGAATGGGATTAGTATAGTTTACTTTTTCGCCCGCAGGATTGCACCTAAATGAAATTATAGGTGTAATACAATTCCAGTTTTCACCAGTAATATTATAAGTTAACTGTGATTAAATATGAAATTAATACACTGTTAATGCGTACGCATTGACTCGAGCAGCAATTTTCTCCCACACCAATTCTCTCTCTTTTGCAGCAGCAGCTGCTGTCTTGCTTTTTTAACGAAACACATGTTCAAACTCGCTGTTTGTGCGCATGAGTATTTCGGCCGACCCGTTTGTTTGTGGTTGTTACCATGGTGAATCGTAGAATCATGGCTCCATTCATGCTGCCTTATGTGCACGCGCGTAACCCTGAGGGAACATACTCCAGAGTTGATTGAACCAACTCATATCAGCTGTTCTGGAACCGAAAACTCAGAGTTTCCATCTCAGGGTAAATCAACTCAGAGTTTTCACTAAACCTGCTTTCTGGAACGGGCCTCTGAACAGTGAATTTTGTCATGTTGTTGTTGAC
>NC_053135.1:24747-39747 GCF_010015445.1 Perca fluviatilis | reverse complement strand
CCTAGTGAGTTCTCTGCCTCTTTTGACTCTCGCCCCTTTGTTGAATGTGATGATGTTGATTCACTTGTGCAAAGTTTCAACAACCACTGTCTGTCGGTCTTGGATATGGTAGCGCCTGTTAAAAAGATTTCAGGGTCACAGAAAAAGGCCCTCCCATGGATAAATGATAACATTTGTAGTTTTAGGAGAAAATGTCGGATGACAGAGCGTCAGTGGAAAGCCACTAAATTAGAGGTACACAGACTCCATTTAAGAGACATGATGCTGGATCTGAATGAATTGATAAAGCAGGCTCGCTCAGCTTATTTTTCTAACCTTGTGTCAGGAAATAAGAAGAATCCAAAAGTCTTGTCTGACACCATTGAAAATCTTACTGCACCTTCGGCTCCTCTTGTGCCTGTGTACACACATGAGGATTGTAACAACTTTTTGTCGTTTTTTCTGAACAAAGTACATGACATTAGGGCCAGTGTTAATTTTCCACTCATCAGTATTTGTTCTACTGAGTTTTCACCGGTGTCGTCTTGGTCGTCCTTCACTCCTGTCAGCCTACAGGATGTGAAGACCATAACAGGAAATATGAAACCGTCTTCGAGCCCCGCTGACATTGTCCCAACAACTTTATTGTTGAAAATGTTTGATATTGTCGGCCCCTGTGTGGAAAAAATAATTAACTTGTCACTTAGATCTGGCTCAGTCCCCAGCTACTTCAAACACGCTGTGGTAAACCCGATCCTTAAAAAGCCCAATCTTGACCCTTCAGAACCTAATAACTACAGGCCCATATCTAAACTTCCATTTATCTCCAAAATTTTGGAAAAAGTAGTGGCATGCCAACTGACCTCCTTTATGGAGCAGCACAACCTGTTTGATACTTTTCAGTCTGGTTTTCGAAAATTACATTCCACTGAAACAGCCCTTATCAAAGTCTCTAGTGATGTGATGATGGCATCAGACTGGCCGCTACACTGTACTTGTACTCCTTGATTTGACTTCTGCTTTTGACACTGTGGATCACAGTATACTGATCAATCGGCTTCAAAATGAGATGGGACCATCAGGATCTGTCCTTCAGTGGTTCTCTTCCTATATTCATGGCAGAACCTTTAATGTTGCTGTAAACAATGTACAGTCTGATGTGACCAATTTGTCCTGCGGAGTGGCACAAGGGTCAGTTTTGGGTCCTATTTTGTTTTTGCTGTACATTTTGCCACTTGGTCAAATTATTGGTTGCTTCAAGGATGTATCATATCATTTCTATGCCGACGATGTCCAGTTGTGTTGTTCTTTTAATGATGCTGAACTCCATCGTTTGTCTCTGTTCCTAGAGTGTGTGTCCTCCATCAAAGACTGGCTGGCCACTAACTACCTGCAGATAAAAATCAAACAAGACTGAAACGC
Source organism: Perca fluviatilis (assembly GCF_010015445.1). Classification (NCBI taxonomy): domain Eukaryota; kingdom Metazoa; phylum Chordata; class Actinopteri; order Perciformes; family Percidae; genus Perca; species Perca fluviatilis. Next base: position 38,346 of record NC_053135.1, on the reverse strand, counting down.
GCTGATCTTTGCTCCAGACCATAAGATCCCACTGATCAAACAGCACCTTGGCTCTCTGGGCCTCTCTGTCAAATCCAGCCTCCAGAAACTTGGGGGTTGTGTTTGACCAAGCCACGCTCTTTGGAGACACACTCAAAGCAGCTCGTCCGAAATTGCTTTTATCATCTTAGGAACATCTGTAAAATACGCAAAAATATTGTCAAAAAGGATCTGGAAATGATAATTCACGCTTTCCTTATCAACAAGACTTGACTACTGCAATTCTGTTTTTACTTGTCTGAATAAGTCTGCCCTGAACAAATTGCAAATTGTTCAAAATTCTGCTGCTAGGCTTTTAACAGGTGCTCCTCGAAGGTCTCATATCACTCCAGTCTTGTCGGCTCTCCATTGGCTCCCTGTAAAATTCAGAATTGATTTTAAGATTTTAGTACTGACTTTCAGAGCCTTAAACGGTCAGGCCCCACAGTACATTCTGGACCTTTTGAAGCCATATTCCTCTGGCCGGACCCTTCGGTCCGCTGGCCAGAACCTGCTTTTAGTCCCAAAGACTCGTTATAAGACTCGAGGGGACCTGTCTTTTGAGTCTGTTGCTCCCAGACTGTGGGACGTCCTGCCCCTGTCCATGCGTCTGGCAGACTCTGTTGTCTCTTTTAAAAAGAATCTGAAAACATGTTTATTTAGGAAAGCTTTTGGTTGATGGGTTTTCACTAGTGTCACTTTAATTTTACATATGTATATACATTTTATATTGTTTGTGTTACCTATTCTTTTGTACAGCACTTTGTGATTTTATCTGTGAAAAGCGCTTTGTAAATAAATTTTACTTACTTACTTACTTACTTACACAGACAGAGACACACACATATATACACACACAGAGACACACACAGAGACACACACACACACAGAGACACACACACACACAGAGACACACACAGAGACACACACACACACAGAGACACACACACACACAGACACACACAGAGAGACACACACACAGACACAGATACAGACACACACAGACACACACATAGACATACACATACAGACAGACACACACACACACACACAGACACACACACACACAGACACACACACACAGACACACAGACACACACACACACAGAGACACACACACAGACACACACACGACATTACATCATTACACCAGGAAACACACACGATGTTTGTGACCTTATTTGGTGCTTCTTTGTCGGTATTTTAAAACGCCGTCTTGGTATGGCGAGCACGTTTACCATTTAAAAGCTAAGTGTGACCGTCCGGAATTAACATCGTAGATATCGCCAACGTCTCTACGACTAGTCGTAATCACATTTTGGATGGTTGGAACTGTCATTCAAGATATCCGTAACGTAATTGTGACTAGTCGAAACGACAGTTAGAGATATCTGTAATTAATGTGCAGAGATATATGTAATTAATGTGCAGAGATATCTGTAATTAATGTGCAGAGATATCTGTAAATAATGTGCAGAGATATCTGTAATTAATGTGCAGAGATATCTGTAAATAATGTGCAGAGATATCTGTAAATAATGTGCAGAGATATCTGTAAATAATGTGCAGAGATATCTGTAATTATTGTGCAGAGATATCGGTAATTAATGTGCAGAGATATCTGTAATTAATGTGCAGAGATATCTGTAAATAATGTGCAGAGATATCTGTAAATAATGTGCAGAGATATCTGTAATTAATGTGCAGAGATATCTGTAATTAATGTGCAGAGATATCTGTAATTAATGTGCAGAGATATCTGTAATTAATGTGCAGAGATATCTGTAAATAATGTGCAGAGATATCTGTAATTAATGTGCAGAGATATCTGTAATTAATGTGCATGACATTGCTCTATTTTAGATATCAATCAGTGCTAATTACAAGTTTCCAGTTAACAGGTGCTCCGCCTAAAGTGCGTTGCGGGCCTAATTTGCATACAGGTATCTGCAACGTCATTTCGCCTAGTCAAAACTCAAATTCAACTGACTAGGCAGAATGAAAGTTACAGATATCTCAAATTTTAGATATCTCTAATCAAAATTAATTTCGATATATCTATAACTTCATAATAATAGATATCTACAATTAAATTGTGACTATCCCTAACTGCAGTTTGAGATATCCTCAACTCCATTTTGACTAGTCAAAACTTAATTTAAGATATCTCAAAATGAACATGTAGATATCTTGAATTGAGGTGAATTTAAGATATCTGGAACTGGAGTTGTGACTAGTCAGAGTCAAACTGAATTACAGATATCTACAGCACATATCCAGACTAGCTGTTAAATTTTAAAAAGGCTTGCCATAGTTTTGATGCTATGTGTTTGTCCCCCAGACCTTGTTCCACGTCGTCGACAGACGCACGGGGAAGGCCGTGTCGACCCGTTACTACGGCGACGCCTTCGTGGTCTTCCACCACGTGAACGCGTACGAGGACGGCGACCACCACGTGGTCCTGGACCTGATCAGCTACCGGAACAGCAACCTGTACGAGATGTTCTACATCAGGAACCTGAAGCTGGAGACCAGCAGCTTCATCGAGGCCAACAAGGACTTCTCTCCTCCGGTCTGCCAGCGCTACGTGCTGCCGCTGCACGCACACACGGTACACACACACACACACACACACACACACACACACACACACACACACACACACACACACATACACATACACATAACAATTATATACACACACACACACACACACACACACACACACACACACACACACACACACACACAATTATACACACACACACACACACACACACACACACACACACAATTATATACACACACACACACACACACACACACACAATTATATACACACACACACACACACACACACACAATTATATACACACACACACACACACACAAACACACACACACACACAAATTATATACACACACACACACACACACACACACACACACACACACACATTAATAATAACACATATATACACACACACACACACATATATACACACACACACACACATCACAAACACACACACATATACACACACACACACACACACATACATATATATACACATCACACACACACAAACACAAATATATATATACACACACACACACCACACACATATATATACACACACACACAATATATACACACATATATAAACACATAAAAAAAAATAAATAAATCACCAAAAAAAAAAACAAATCATCAAAATACACAAAAACAAAACAACCACACATACATACAACACAACATCAATACAACAATAAATACATCACTATAAAATATCAAAAATATCATATCAAATACAACACAAATACAAATATCAAACAACACAAAAAAAAAACACACACACCACAACTAACACAAACTACACACAAAATCAAAAAAAAATAAAAACAAAAAAACACACACACAAAACACCACACAATACACACACCCAAAACAAAACACACAAAAATAATAAAAAAACAAACAAAAACTTAACAAAAAAAAAAAAAACCAACCACACAACACTACAAAAACCCCACACAACACACTAACAACACACAACACACCACCAACAAATCCCCCCCTACAAATAATCCCCCCCAACACACACCACACCCCCCCACACCCCCCCCACACACCCCAATACCCCCCCCCCCAACAAAAAATACACACCCCCCCCACAACCCCCCCCCACAAATAATACCCCCCACACCCACACATAACCAAAACATACCCTACACACACGTTACACCCCACCCCACACCACAACAACACAAACACCAACCACAAATACACCCTACAACAACCACACACATAACAACAAAAAACGGTCAACTATTTTCAGACAAAAGTCACAATATTTTAGGAAAATATATTTTGTGACTTTTACTTTGAAAATATTCTGACTCGTTCCCCTCGACATTAGAACTTTAATTCCTCAAAATATTTTGACTTCTATTTTTTCAAGAAAACAGTCAGACTTTTATTTTGAAAATATCAGTAGATTCAGACTCATTAATGAGACCAAACGGAGGCTAATTGATTCCTAAAAACGTGTCCCAGCCGTGTGTCTCGAGCTGTGTTGAGTCTACATGTTGATGAGAGTCTAAATCAAGTCTTGACTCAGTCAGACAGCACATTTAGGAGATTATTTAGGAGGAAATGTTTGCTCTTACCTGCTGCCTCAGCTACACACCTGCTGCTGCTGAGCGGCCTGACCGGAAGTGACGTCACTAACTAGAGGAGGGGCTAAGCCCTCATGTCTCCACATTATATAAAAATACTTTATATATATATATATATATATATATATATATCACATACAAATCTTTAATGATTTAAATACTGAAACTTAATCAATATAAGATTTTTTATTTTTAATCGAATCAAAACTTTATTGTTTAAAATGAAAACAGAAAAACAGAAAAACTTCGCCAGCATCACTTCAAACAGAAATGTCGAAGAAATCGCAAAATACGTTAAAAACAGACTGAGAACATATCTCTTCAAGATGGCTTATAGACCGACTGGTCAGAGACTGGTCAGAGACTGGTTAGAGACCGGTTAGAGACTGGTTAGGGACTGGTTAGGGACTGGTTAGGGACTGGTTAGAGACCGGACTGGTTAGAGACTGGGTAGAGACTGGACTGGTTAGAGACTGGTTAGAGACTGGTTAGAGACTGGACTGGTTAGACTGGTTAGAGACTTGGTTAGAGACTGGACCGCGCCGCCGGACCGGATGTGGTTAGGGACTGGTTAGAGACTGGTTAGAGACTGAACTTAAAATACTGGCTAGAGACTGGTTAGAGACGGCTAAGCTAGAGACTGGACTGGTTAGGGACTGGTTAGAGACTGCGGGAGAGACTGGACTGGTTAGAGACTGCTTAGAGACCGGTTAGAGACTGGACTGGTTAGAGACTTGTTAGAGACTGGTTAGAGACTGGACTGGTTAGGGACTGGTTAGAGACTGGTTAGGGGGTACATAGCTTAAAAACACTGTTCAAAGGAGGAGAACTTTATAGAACCAGCTGGAGGACTAATGCTGTAGACTACACCGAGCTGACCCCTGAAGAGTTTGTGTAATGTATGATGATGATGATGATGAAGATGATGATGAAGCTGATGATGAAGATGATGATGATGGTGTGTTCCAGGAGTCTCCCCGAGGGTCTAACCTGGTAACTCTGACCGACACCACGGCCACCGCCGTGGTGCAGGAGGACGGCTCCGTCTACTGCCGGCCAGACGCTCTGTTTGAAGGTTCGTTAATCTGCACGGTTACAGTAACTAACGAGGCCGTAACTAACGTGACTGACACACACACAGAGACACACACACACAGACACAGAGACACACACACACACACATTTAATCCTCTAACAACTAACTAACCAGTCTGTAACTAACGATTGTGAGGTAACTAATGAGACTGTAACTAACGAGTGTGAGGTAACTAACGAGACTGTAACTAACGAGACTGTAACTAACGAGTGTGAGGTAACTAATGAGTGTGATGTAACTAACGAGTGTGAGGTAACTAACGAGGAAAAAGGGAAAGGGAGGAAGAAAGAAAAAGAGTGTGATAAATAATGAGATTGTTAATATTAAGTGTGAGGTAACTGAATAGACTGTAACTAACGAAAGTGTGAGGTAACTAACGTAGACTGTAAACTAACTAGACTGTAAACTTAACGACTGTAACTAACGAGTGTGAGGTAACTAACGAAGTGTGAGGTAAACGAACGAGACTGTAACTAACGAGTGTGAGGTAACCTAAACGGTGTGTAGGCTAATGAGACTGTAACTAACGAGTGTGAGGTAACTAACGACTGTAACTAACGAGACTGTAACTAACGAGTGTGAGGTAACTAACAAAAAACAAATAAGACTGTAACTAACTAGACTGTAACTAACGAAAGTGTGAGGTAACTAACGGTTGTGTGTGAAACTAACCGGAATGTGACGTAACTAACCAGTTTGAGGTAACTAACGAGACTGTAACTAACGAGACTGTAACTAACGAGTGTGAGGTAACTAATGAGTGTGATGTAACTAACGAGTGTGAGGTAACTAACGAGTGTGAGGTAACTAACGAGACTGTAACTAACGAGTGTGAGGTAACTAACGAGACTGTAACTAACGAGACTGTAACTAACGAGACTGTAACTAACGAGTGTGAGGTAACTAACGAGTGTGAGGTAACTAACGAGACTGTAACTAACGAGTGTGAGGTAACTAACGAGTGTGAGGTAACTAATGAGACTGTAACTAACGAGTGTGAGGTAACTAACGAGACTGTAACTAACGAGACTGTAACTAACGAGTGTGAGGTAACTAACAAGACTGTAACTAACGAGACTGTAACTAACGAGTGTGAGGTAACTAACGAGTGTGAGGTAACTAATGAGACTGTAACTAACGAGTGTGAGGTAACTAACGAGACTGTAACTAACGAGACTGTAACTAACGAGTGTGAGGTAACTAATGAGTGTGATGTAACTAACGAGTGTGATGTAACTAACGAGTGTGAGGTAACTAACGAGTGTGATGTAACTAATTATTGTGAGGTAACTAACGAGTGTGAGGTAACTAACGAGTGTGATGTAACTAACGAGTGTGAGGTAACTAACGAGACTGTAACTAACGAGTGTGAGGTAACTAACGAGACTGTAACTAACGAGTGTGAGGTAACTAACGAGTGTGAGGTAACTAACGAGACTGTAACTAACGAGTGTGAGGTAACTAACAAGACTGTAACTAACGAGTGTGAGTTAACTAACGAGTGTGAGGTAACTAACGAGACTGTAACTAACGAGTGTGAGTTAACTAACGAGACTGTAACTAACGAGTGTGAGGTAACTAACGAGTGTGAGGTAACTAACAAGACTGTAACTAACGAGTGTGAGGTAACTAACAAGACTGTAACTAACGAGTGTGAGGTAACTAACGAGTGTGATGTAACTAACGAGTGTGAGTTAACTAACGAGACTGTAACTAACGAGTGTGAGGTAACTAACAAGACTGTAACTAACGAGTGTGAGGTAACTAACGAGACTGTAACTAACGAGTGTGAGGTAACTAACGAGTGTGAAGTAACTAACGAGACTGTAACTAACGAGACTGTAACTAACGAGTGTGAGGTAACTAACGAGACTGTAACTTAACGAAAGGTTGAGGTAACTAACTGAGATGTGTAACTAACGAGTGTGAGGTAACTAACAAGACTGTAACTAACGAGTGTGAGGTAACTAACGAGACTGTAACTAACGAGTGTGAGGTAACTAATGAGACTGTAACTAACGAGTGTGAGGTAACTAACGAGTGTGAGGTAACTAACGAGTGTGATGTAACTAACGAGTGTGATGTAACTAACGAGTGTGAGGTCTCCTGCAGGGCTCGAGCTGCCGGCCATAAACTACAACTTCAACGCCAAGAAGTACCGATACTTCTACGGCTCTCGGGTGGACTGGTCACCTCATCCTAACAAGGTCACACACACACACACACACACACACACACACACACACACACACACACACACACACACACACACACACACAGAAAGACACACACACACACACAGAGACACACAGAGACACACACACACAGACACACACACACACAGAGAGACACACACACAGAGAGACACACACACACATACACAGATACACACACACACACACAGACAGACACACACACACACACACACACACAGAGACACACACACACACATACAGAGATACACACACATACACACAGACACACACACACAGAGACACACACACACACACACAGAGATACACACACACATAATCACAGAGACACACACACAGAGACACACACACACACACAGAGATACACACACACATACACACAGACACACACACAGACACACACACACACACAGAGATACACACACACATAATCACAGAGACACACACACAAAACACACACACAGATACACAGACACATATATAAATACACATATGTATATATATATGTGTGTGTATTAATGTGTGTATATGTGTGTATTTGTCCCCAGATGGCGAAGGTGATATCGTCAGCAGACCCACGTGGAGTGGTACCAGGAGAACTGCTACCCATCCGAGCCGGTGTTCGTGTCGCCCGGGGCAACGGAGGAAGACGACCGTGAGGGATGAAGCCGAAATTAAGGATGACATCATCACCTTTAATTTGATGAATTATATTACGAGACTAGACTCGGTTCTAAAGGAGTACGCTGATCGGTTTCCTTATCGAGGCTCTCTGGAGAAATATTTAGACGCTTATTGTCGTCTTTTTAAAGTATATTTTTTTTTTTGACAAATTTTTTTTTATGTTTTCGTCACTTTTTTGTAAATTTTTGTCGCTTGTTTCAACATTTTGGCCGTTATTCCAGGACCCCCTCAACGTGAGCACAAACAGGCTTTATATATTCCACAGCTCCTGTTTTAGATTAGATTCAACTTTAACTTTATCGTCATTGAGCACAAAGACAGAGACATGCAGTCAGCGTCCAATCAGAAGGGCTGAAACAGCCCAAAAGGGGACTTTTTGTGTGTTTCTTTGGACATTTTTTTAATACATTTCATTGAGGTTTTTTGGACATTTTTTCCTAGTGTTTTTGGACATTTTTTTCGAAGTTTTTTGGACATTTTTTCCTAGTGTTTTTGGACATTTTTTCCTAGTGTTTTTGGACATTTTTTTCGAAGTTTTTTGGACATTTTTTCTAGTGTTTTTGGACATTTTTTTCGAAGTTTTTTGGACATTTTTTTCGAATTTGTTTTGGAAGTTTTTTGGACATTTCTTTTTAGTTTTTTTGGACATTTTGTTCGAAGTTTTTTGGACATTTTTTTTTAGGGTTTTTTGGACATTTTTTTCCGAATTTTTTTGGACATTTTTTCCGACGTTTTTTGGACATTTTTTTGGACATTTTTTTCGAAGTTTTTTTGCTACTGTTTTGCTTTTTCTGAAGTTTTTGCCGTTTTTTTTCGACATTTGTCGTCTCTTGATGTTCTGTTGTTTTCGTTGTTGAGTTTTTTTGGCGCCAACCGCGGTCAGACCCCCCCACAGGTCTACCCCCCCCTCCCAGGTCTGACCCCCCCTCTTCTCTCTCCTCTCTCCTCCAGGCGTCATCTTGTCCTCCGTCGTGTCTCCTGATCCCTCCATCTCTCCGTTCCTCCTCGTCCTCGACGCCAAAACCTTCACGGAGATCGCCAGAGCCTCCGTCCCCGCCAGCGTGCACATGGACCTGCACGGACACTTCATCCCCGCCGCCAACGCCGTCTGACGCCCAGCACGCCCAATTTTTTTTTTTTTAAGTTGATAAAAAAGGGTAAAAATACTCAGAATTCCTTAATTTTTGCCGCTTTTTTCAACCTTTTTTGGACAATTTCTTCTGGTTTTTTTTATTGACAATTTGTTTGATGTTTTTGACAATTTTTCCTGCATTTTTTTGGACATTTTTTTTTTGGAGAAAATAATTCTACGTTTTTTGGACGCCATCCAGCACGCCAAAAAAAGCCCAAAAAAAGTTGGTAAAAAAAATTTAATTAGTAAAAAATAAACTCGGGATTCCCAAATTTTTGCCGCTTTTTTCAACGTTTTTTGGATAATTTTTTTTCCGGGGGTTTTGACAATTTTTCAGCGTCTTTTTAGACAATTTTTTCGAGTTCTTTTTCAAATGTTTTCATTTAATTTTTTTGCCAATTCTTTCAATTTTTTTGACATTTTCTTTGAGTTTTTGACAATTTTTCGAGATTTTTGGAGAAAATAATTCAAAGTTTTTTCGACGATTGATTATTTATTCCTTTTATGTGAAGTCTGCTCCGCAGCCGACACATTATCGCCTCCAATAAAGCTTCCAGAGCCGTCCTCGTTTTTTGAACGAGGCTCCTGAACATTGAGCGTGTTCGTCCCAGATGTTTAATCCTTCTAGACGCTGAAAATAACATTAATCCTAAATGTTGTTTAGTCCATGTTATGTTTATTAAAGCTCAAACATGTTAATAGAGATTGTGTCTGGTTTTCTGTTACAGAAACAGGTTGTTTTTTCAGAAAGAAACACAGAAGTACAGTCTCCCCGCGTATTTTACCCCTGCACTCAAAACGAATGCAGGAGCAACACACAGCAACATGTTACAATCTAATCAGCTGATGATACGGTTGACCGAGGTTTGATACGTATGGACAGCGATGAAAACAACTACCGGGCTTGGGTAGACCAGTTTATAGACCGGTGCAGGTCCAGTTGTCTTCTGCTAAATTCCAAACAAAACTAAAGAAATGATATTTGACTTTACATGGAATCTGGTGGAAATATGCTGGCTCTATACACGCTTAAAAGTCCTGATTATTTACATGGAGTCTGGTGGAGTAGCATGCTGGCTCTATACACCCGCTAAAAGTCCTGATTATTTACATGGAATCTGGTGGAGATATGCTGGCTCTATAGCACACCAAAGTCCTGATTATTTACATGGAGTCTGGTGGAGATATGCTGGCCCCCCAACCCCCCCCGAAACCCACCCTACACCCACAAAACCCATCATGCAATCTGGTGGAATATGCTTCTCTATACACGCTTAAAAGTCCTGATTATTTACATGGAGTCTGGTGGAGATATGCCGCTTTTAATACTCTAAAAGTCCTGATTATTTACATGGAGTCTGGTGGAGATATGCTGGCTCTATACACGCTTAAAAGTCCTTGATTATTTACATGGAGTCTGGTGGAGATGTGCTGGCTCTACACACTAAAGTCCTGATTATTTACATGGAGTCTGCGAAGAGATATGCTGGCCTCTATACACTACCAAAAGTCCTGATTATTTACATGGAGTCTGGTGGAGATATGCTGGCTCTATACACGCTTAAAAGTCCTGATTATTTACATGGAGTCTGGTGTAGTTTGGTGATGGTGATTTCAGGCCTGTTTCATGTTAAACTAAAAAGGATCTTACTGTTTAACTACTATCTCTGTAGGGATCCATCCCATAATGTTGTCAGACTCTTAGAGACAGTGTCCAGGGTGATATTAACAGCAGTTACCCTTAAGTTTAAAACGGTACGTGTTGATATTGAGAGAAAACTGAACTAAAAAACTCAGCAGGTTTCATCAGAATCACTTTATTACATCACCAGTTGCAGCATGAACACTTTCCAAAATCTTCCATCCGGTGGATCGAAACTACAAACATGGCCGACAAACGGGCATGTTTGTTTTTTTTGTCAAGTCTTTGTTGATTTTGTGAAAGAGAAAAATACTTCTTTTTGTCCATCTTCCTCCTCCATACAAATCTCCGCTCCCCACAATGCACCCTTGTTTTGGGCTGATTACCGCTCCCCCTCGTTAAGCTCGTTAAGTCCCAAAGGAAGAGGGAAAGCGGGATAGGGGCGGGGCCCCGGCCAGGAAGCAGCCGCCAATAATCAGAGAAGGAGATAGGAACGACAACGTTGATGCTGGAAAAAACAGGCACGTTGGAGTTGTGTGTCTGTGTGTGTGGTGTGTGTGTGTTTATGTGTGTGTTGTAAATGTCGTATGTCTCTGCCCTGTGTCTCTGTTGCTTTTTCTGTGTGTGTGTGTGTCTGTGTCTGTCTGTCTGTGTGTGCGTTGTGTGTCTGTGTGTGTGTAGTTCGTGTGTGTGTGTCCCTTGTGTCTGCGTGTGTGTAGCGTCTGTCTGTCTGTGTGTCTGTGTCTGTGTGTATTTGTCTGTTTGTCTGTGTGGTATTTGTCTGTGTGTGTGTCTGTGTTATTTGTCTGTGTGTGTGTGTGTCTGTCTGTGCGGTCTGTGTATTTGTCTGTGTGTGTGTCTGTTTTTTGTGTGTTTTGGTTTTTAAATTTGTGTGTGTCTGTGTGGAAAACTGTTCGTTTCTCAGAAAACACTTTCACGTCTGTTTTGTTCCAGTATTTTTCTGTTTCCACTTTGCGAGTCATCCGGAGGGAAGTGTGTGTGTGTGTGTGTGTTCTGTGTGTGTGTATGTGTGTGTCCCTCTTAGATGCGATCTCGAAGGTCTTCTTCAGCTCCATGATCAGCTGCCAGTCAGTCTTCTGCTATGCTGCTCTGGAACCAGTTCTTCAGGAGCATCTACGGTCTTGCCGCGATTAGGTCTGAGTAACACACACATCACATGACACTCAACAGAGCCACGTCACACGCCCACACACACACGCCCCCCACACATGCACACACAAATATGGTACGCACACCATGGGGAGTAGTAAATATACCTGTGTTAATACAATATACCACGCGTTAGAGTTGTGTAGTATATCTGTGTGTGGTCTGTGTGTGTCTGTGTGTGTGTGTGTGTTCTCTGTGTGTGTGTGTGTTCCTGTTTCTCTTGTGTGTGTGTCTCTGTGTGTGTGTGTGTGTGTGTCTCTGTGTGTCTGTGTGTGTGTGTCTCTGTGTGTGTGTGTGTGTTTCTCTGTGTGTCTGTGTGTGTGTGTGTGTGTGTGTTCTTTGTGTGTGTGTTCTGTGTGTCTGTGTGTGTGTGTGTGTTTCTGTGTGTGTGTGTGTGTGTGTGTCTCTGTGTTCTGTGTGTGTGTGTGTCTCTGTGTGTCTATTGTGTGTGTGTGTGTCCTGTGTGTGCTGTGTGTGTGTCTCTCTGTGTGTCTGTGTGTGTCCCTATGTGTGTGTGTGTGTCCCCTTGGTGTGTGTGTGTGTATGTGTCCCCTGTGTGTGTGTGTCCTTGTGTGTGTGTGTCTCGTTCCTGTGTGTGTGTGTGTCCCTGTGTGTGTGTGTGTGTGTGTGTGTTTCTGTGTGTGTGTGTGTGTCCCTGTGTGTGTGTGTGTGTGTGTGTATGTGTCTGTGTGTGTGTGTGTGTGTCCCTGTGTTAATGTGTGTGTGTGTCTCTGTGTGTGTGTCTTGTGTGTGCCCTGTGTATATGTGTGTGTTTCTGTGTGTGTGTGTGTTATGTGTGTGTGTCTCTCGTGTGTGTGTGTGTGTGTGTCCCTTGTGTGTGTATGTGTGTTGTCTCTGTGTGTGTGTGTGTGTGTCCCTGTGTGTGTGTGTGTGTGTGTGTGTCTCTGTGTGTGTGTGTGTGCGTCCCTGTGTGTGTGTGTGTGTGGTGTGTCCCTGTGTGTTTGTGTGTGTGTGTGTCTGTGTGTGTGTGTGTGTGTCCCTGTGTGTGTGTGTGTGTGTGTCCCTGTGTGTGTGTGTGTGTGTAGTAATGTCCCTGTGTGTTTGTGTGTCTCTGTGTGTGTGTGTGTGTCCCTGTGTGTGTGTGTGTCCCTGTGTGTGTGTGTGTGTGTCCCTGTGTGTTTGTGTGTGTGTGTCCCTGTGTGTGTGTGTGTGTTCCCTGTGTGTGTGTGTCCCTGTGTGTGTGTGTGTGTCCCTGTGTGTGTGTGTGTCCCTGTGTGTAGCCTCCTCACCTTGCTACGTATGGAGTCCATTAGCCTCAGAAGTGGCGTCATTGCATCTTAGTAGAGAGCTCCCAGCCAGTGGCAGCAGCCTGTGCCCGGCTTGGCTGAGCCTTGCTGCCGCGCGCGCGCGCGCGCGCGCGTGCGCCGCGCGCGCACGCCGCCGCCGCCGCCGCCGCCTGCCGCTTGGCGCGCGCGCGCCGCCGCGCGCGCGCCGCGCGCGCGGG
>NC_053135.1:15000-24321 GCF_010015445.1 Perca fluviatilis | reverse complement strand
CTGCCAATGCATTGCTACATATATACACACACACACACACACATATACATATATATACACACACACACACATATACATATATATATATATATACACACACACACACACACACACACACATATACATATATATATATATACACACACACACACACACACACACACATATACATATATATATATACACACACACACACACACACACATATACATATATATATATATACACACACACACACACACACACACATATACATATATATATATATACACACACACACACACACACACATATACATATATATATATATATACACACATTACCACACACACACACAATACATATACATATATATATATACACACACACACACACACACACATATACATATATATATATATATACACACACACACACACACACACACATATACATATATATATATACACACACACACACACACACACACATATACACATATATATATATATACACACACCACATGTATACACACACGTTACACACACACACATATATATATATACACACACACACACACATATATACACACACACCACATATATACACACACATATACACACACACGGTACACACATATACATATATACTTTGACAAAAAACGGTCAACTATTTTCAGACAAAAGTCACAATATTTTAGGAAAATATATTTTGTGACTTTTACTTTGAAAATATTCTGACTCGTTCCCCTCGTTATTAGAACTTAATTCTCAAAATATTTTGACTTTACCTTTTTTCAAGAAAACAGTCGACTTTTTATTTTGAAATACTGGTAGATTCAGACTCATTAATGAGACCAAACGTGGAGGGCTAATTGATTCCTAAAACGTGTCCCAGCTGCGTCTCTCGAGCTGTGTTGAGTCTACATGTTGATGAGTTCAATCAAGTCTGACTCTAGTCAGACAGCACATTTAGAGATTATTTAGAGGAAATGTTTTTGCTCTTTACCTGCTGCCTCAGCTACACACCTGCTGCTGCTGAGCGGCCTGACCGGAAGTGACGTCACTAACTATGGAGGGAGGGGCTAAGCCGCATTTTTCCTTACACATTATATAAAAATATCACTTTATATATATATATATATATATATATATATATATATATATATATAATTTATCACATACAAATCTTTAATGATTTAAATACTGAAACTTAATCAATATAAGATTTTTTATTTTTAATCGAATCAAAACTTTATTGTTTAAAATGAAAACAGAAAAACAGAAAAACTTCGCCAGCATCACTTCAAACAGAAATGTCGAAGAAATCGCAAAATACGTTAAAAACAGACTGAGAACATATCTCTTCAAGATGGCTTATAGACCGACTGGTCAGAGACTGGTCAGAGACTGGTTAGAGACCGGTTAGAGACTGGTTAGGGACTGGTTAGGGACTGGTTAGGGACTGGTTAGAGACTGGTTAGGGACTGGTTAGAGACCGGACTGGTTAGAGACTGGGTAGAGACTGGACTGGTTAGAGACTGGTTAGAGACTGGACTGGTTAGAGACTGGACTGGTTAGAGACTGGTTAGAGACTTGGTTAGAGACTGGACTGGTTAGGGACTGGTTAGGGACTGGTTAGAGACTGGTTAGGGACTGGTTAGGGACTGGTTAGAGACCGGACTGGTTAGACGCAGAGACTGGACTGGTTAGAGACTGGTTAGAGACTGGACTGGTTAGGGACTGGTTAGAGACTGGTTAGAGACTGGTTAGAGACTGGGTAGAGACTGGACTGGTTAGAGACTGGTTAGAGACTGGTTAGAGACTGGACTGGTTAGAGACTTGTTAGAGACTGGTTAGAGACTGGACTGGTTAGGGACTGGTTAGAGACTGGTTAGGGGGTACATAGCTTAAAAACACTGTTCAAAGGAGGAGAACTTTATAGAACCAGCTGGAGGACTAATGCTGTAGACTACACCGAGCTGACCCCTGAAGAGTTTGTGTAATGTATGATGATGATGATGATGAAGCTGATGATGAAGATGATGATGAAGCTGATGATGAAGATGATGATGATGGTGTGTTCCAGAGTTCCCCGTGGTCTAACCTGGTGACTCTGAACCGACACCACGCCACCGCCGTGGTGCAGGAGGACGGCTACCGGTCATTGGAGGCCTCTGTTTGAAGGTTGATCTGCACGTTACAGTAACTAATGAGGCCGTATCTAACGCGGACTGACACACACACACACAGAGACACACACACAGACACAGAGACACACACACACACACACATTTAATCCCTCTTACTTAACTAACTAACCAGTCTGTAACTAACTATTGTGAGGTAATCAATGAGACTGAAATCAACGAAAGTGTGAGGTAAACTAATAAGACTGTAACTAACGGAGACTGTAACTAACAAAGTGGAGGTAACTAATGAGTGTGATGTAATAATGAAAGTGAGGTAACCAAAAGTGTGAGGTAACTAACGAGACTGTAACTAACGAGAGGGAGTAACTAACTGAGACTGTAACACGAACTAACTGACTGTAACTAACGAAGTGAGGTAACTAACAAGTGTGAGGTAATACTAAGACTGTAACTAACGAGTGTGAGGTAACTAAGATGTGAGGTAACTAATGAGACTGTAACTAACGAGGAGGGGTAACTACGACTGTAACTAACGACTGTAACTAACAATGTGAGGTAACTAACAAGACTGTAATAAAGATGTAACTAACTGTGAGGTAACTAACGAAGTGTGAGGTAACTAATGAGACTGTAACTAACTAAGTGTGAGGTAACTAAGGACTGTAACTAACAGGATGTAAATAAGAGTGAGGTAACTAATGAGTGTGATGTAACTAACGTGAGTGGATGTAACTAACGAAAGTGTGAGGTAACTAAAGTGTGTAACTAACAGTGTGAGGGTAACTAATGAGACTGTAATAACGAAGGTGAGGTAACTAACGACTGTAACTAATGAGACTGTAACTAACGAATGTGAGGTAACTAACGAGACTAACTAACAATGTGATGTAACTAACGTGTGAGGTAACTAAGAGTGTGATGTAACTAACGATGTGAGGTAACTAACGCAGAGACTGTAACTAAGAGTGTGATGTAACCAACGAAAGTGGGAGGTAACTAATGAGTGTGATGTAACTAACTATGGAGACTGTAACTAACGAGTGGTGATGTAACTAAGGAGGTGAGGGTAAAAGGAGACTGTAACTAAGGTGTGAGGTAACTAAGACTGTAACTAACGAAAGTGTGATGTAACTAACGAGAGGAGGTAACTAACGAGTGTGAGGTAACTAACATGTAACCAACGAGTGTGAGGTAACTAAGAGACTGTAACTAACGAGACTGTAACAACGACTGTAACCAACTAGTGTGAGGTAACTAAGAGTGTGAGGTAACTAATGAGACTGTAACTAACGAGTGTGAGGTAACTAAGAATGTGAGGTAACTAATGAGACTGTAACTAAAGTGTGAGGTACAACGTAGACTGTAATAACGACTGTAACTAACGATGTGAGGTAACTAACAAGACTGTAACTAATGAGACTGTAACTAACTAGTGTGAGGTAACTAATGAGACTGTAACCAAGAAAGTGTGAGGTAACTAACGACTGTAACTAACGAGGACTGTAACTAACGTAGTGTGAGGTAACTAATGAGTGATGTAACTAACTGAGTGTGATGTAATTAACGAAGTGTGAGGTAACTAATCGAGGACTGTAACGCAGAGACTGTAACCAACGAGTGTGAGGTAACTAAGGTGTGAGGTAACTAATGAGACTGTAACAATCGAGACTGTAACTAAAGTGTGAGGTAAATAACAGTGTGAGGTAACTAATGAGACTGTAACTAATGTAGAGAGGTAACTAATCGAGACTGTAACCTATGGAGACTGTAACTAATGAGGAGGTAACCAATGAGTGTGATGTAACTAACGAGGTGATGTAACCAACTGAAAGTGTGAGGTAACTAACAGTGTGATGTAACTAACAGTGTGAGGAACTTAATGAGACTGTAACTAATAGGAGGTAACTAACAGACTGTAACTAACGAGACTGTAACTAGAAGTGTGAGGTAACTAACGCAGACTAACTAACGAAGTGTGATGTAACTAACTAGGTGAGGTAACTAACGAAGTGTGATGTAACTAAGAAAGTGTGAGGTAACTAAAGTGTAACTAACGAAGTGTGATGTAACTAACGAGGTGTGAGGTAACTAATGAGTGTGATGTAACGCAATGAAGACTGTAACTAACGAGTGATGTAACTAACGAAAGGTGGAGGTAACTAAAGACTGTAACCAACGAAAGTGTGAGGTAACTAACCAGACTGTAACTAACGAGTGTGATGTAACTAACGAGTGTGAGGTAACTAACGAGTGTGAGGTAACTAACGAGACTGTAACTAACGAAGTGTGAGGTAACTAAACAAGACTGTAACTAACGAGACTGTAACTAAGACTGTAATACGAGTGTGAGGAGTAATAATTGAGTGTGAGGTAACTAATTGAGACTGTAACTCCAGTGTGAGGTAACTAACGAGTGTGAGGTGAACTAATGAGACTGTAACTAACGATGTGAGGTAACTAAGACTGTAACTAACGGTGTGAGGTAACTAACAAGACTGTAACTAACGAGACTGTAACTAACGAAAGTGTGAGGTAACTAATGGACTGTAACTAACGAGTGAGGTAACTAACGAGATGTATAAGAGATGTAACTAACGTAGTGTGAGGTGTAACTAATGAGTGTGATGTAACTAACGAATGTGAGGTAACTAACAAGTGTGATGTAAACTATTGTGAGGTAACCAACTTAGTGTGAGGTAACTAACGAGTGTGATGAAACCAACGAAAGTGTGAGGTAACTAACGAGACTGTAACTAACGAAAGTGTGATGTAACTAACGAAGGTGAACAGGTAACTAACGGAGTGTGAGGTAACTAACAAGAGTAACTAACCAGTGTGAGTTAACTTAACGAGATGTGTGAGGTAACTAACGACTGTAACTAACGAAAGTGTGAGTTAACAACGAGTGTGAGGTAACTAACGACTGTAACTAACGAAAGTGTGAGGTAACTAACCAGACTGTAACTAACGAGTGGAGGTAACCAAGAAAGTGTGAGGTAACTAACAAGACGTAACTAACGAGTGTGAGGGTAACTAACGAGACTGTAACCAACGAAAGTGTGTGAGGTAACAAAGATGTAACTAAGAGACTGTAACTAACGAGAGTGTGAGGTAACTACAAGGGAGTGTAATAACGAATGTGAGAATGAACTAACAGATGAAGTAGGTGGATAAGGACTGTAGGTGGAAGAATGGAGATAAGGATGAGGAATAAGTGAATAGAGTAATAACGTAAAAAGTGTGAGGTAACTAACGAAAGTGGGGATGATAGAAAGTGTGAGGTAATAAGAGTGTGAGGTAAAAGTGTGATGTATAATTATTGTGAGGTAAGAGTGAGGTATAAGAAGTGTGAGATAAGTGTGAGGTAAGAGTGTGATGTAATAACGAAGGATGTAATCAACGTAGGGTGAGGTCTCCGGCGGCCGAGCTGCCGCCATAACTACAACTTCAACGCCAAGAAGTACCGATACTTCTACGGCTCTCGGGTGGACTGGTCACCTCATCCTAACAAGGTCACACACACACACACACACACACACACACACACACACACACACAGAAACACACACACACACACACACACACACACACACACACACACACACACACACAGACAGACACACACACACACACACACAGATACACACACACACACACAGACAGACACACACACACACACACACACACACAGAGACACACACACACACATACAGAGATACACACACATACACACAGACACACACACACAGAGACACACACACACACACAGAGATACACACACACATAATCACAGAGACACACACACACAAAAACACACACACAGATACACACACACACACATATATAAATACACATATGTATATATATATGTGTGTGTATTAATGTGTGTATTAATGTGTGTGTATTTGCCCCCCAGATGGCGAAGGTGGACATCGTCAGCAGGACCCACGTGGAGTGGTACCAGGAGAACTGCTACCCATCCGAGCCGGTGTTCGTGGCGTCTCCGGGGGCAACGGAGGAAGACGACGGTGAGGATGAAGCCGAAATTAAGGATGACATCATCACCTTTAATTTGGATGAATTATATTACGAGACTAGACTCGTTCTAAAGGAGTACGCTGGGCTGATCGGTCTCCTTATCGAGGCTCTCTGGAGCATTTATTTAGACGTTATTGTCGTCTTTTTGAAGTATTTTTTTGACAAATTTTTTTTTTTATGTTTTCGTCACTTTTTTGGTAAATTTTTTGTCGCTTGTTTCAACATTTTGGCCGTTTATTTCAGGACCCCCCCCCAACGTAGCACAAACAGGCTTTATATATTCCACAGCTCCTGTTTTAGATTAGATTCAACTTTAACTTTATCGTCATTGAGCACAAAGACAGAGACATGCAGTCAGCGTCCAATCAGAAGGGCTGAAACAGCCCAAAAGGGGACTTTTTGTGTGTTTCTTTGGACATTTTTTTAATACATTTCATTGAGGTTTTTTGGACATTTTTTCCTAGTGTTTTTGGACATTTTTTTCGAAGTTTTTTGGACATTTTTTCCTAGTGTTTTTGGACATTTTTTCCTAGTGTTTTTGGACATTTTTTTCGAAGTTTTTTGGACATTTTTTCCTAGTGTTTTTGGACATTTTTTTCGAAGTTTTTTGGACATTTTTTTCGAATTTGTTTTGGAAGTTTTTTGGACATTTCTTTTTAGTTTTTTTGGACATTTTGTTCGAAGTTTTTTGGACATTTTTTTTTAGGGTTTTTTGGACATTTTTTTCCGAATTTTTTTGGACATTTTTTCCGACGTTTTTTGGACATTTTTTTGGACATTTTTTTCGAAGTTTTTTGCTACTGTTTTGCCTTTTCTGAAGGAGTTTTGCCGTTTTTTCGACATTTGTCGCTCCTTGATGTTCTGTTGTTTTCGTTGTGAGTTTTTTTTACGCCAACCTGGCGGTCAGACCCCCTAGCTCTACCCCCTCCCGTCTGACCCCCTTCTCCTCTCTCCCGCGTCATCTTGTCCTCCGTCGTGTTTCTGATCCCTCCATCTCTCCCGCTTCCTCGCTCCCTCGACCCCAAAACCTTTCACGGAGATCGCCAGCGCCTCCGTCCCCGCAGTCACATACGACCTGCACGGACACTTCATCCCCGCCAACGCCGCTGACGCCCAGCACGCCCAATTTTTTTTTTTTGTTGATAAAAGGGTAAAAAATACTCAGAATTCTTAATTTTGCCGCTTTTTTCAACCTTTTTGTGACAATTTCTTCTGGTTTTTTTATTGACAATTTGTTTGATGTTTTTGGATACCAATTTTTCCGGCATTTTTTGGACATTTTTTTTTGGGAGAAAATAAATTCTACGTTTTTTGACGTTATCCAGAACCCCAAAAGCCCAAAAAGTTGGTAAAAAAAATTTAATTAGTAAAAAATAAACTCGGGATTCCCAAATTTTTGCCGCTTTTTTCAACGTTTTTTGGATAATTTTTTTTCCGGGGGTTTTGACAATTTTTCAGCGTCTTTTTAGACAATTTTTTCGAGTTCTTTTTCAAATGTTTTCATTTAATTTTTTTGCCAATTCTTTCAATTTTTTTTTGACATTTTCTTTTGAGTTTTTTGACAATTTTTCGAGATTTTTTGGAGAAAATAATTCAAAGTTTTTTTCGACGCCGATTGATTATTTATTCCTTTTATGTGAAGTCTGCTCCGGCAGCCGACACATTATCGCCCCCACAAAGCTCCAGAGCGTCCTCGTTTTTGGAACGAGGTCATCTGAACATTGAGCGTGTTCGTCCAGATGTTTAATCCTTCAGACGCTGAAATAACATTAATCCTAAATGTTGTTTAGTCCATGTTATGTTTTACATTAAAGCTCAAACATGTTAATAGAGATTGTGTCTGGTTTTCTGTTACAGAAACAGGTTGTTTTTTCAGAAAGAAACACAGGAAGTACAGTCTCCCCAGGCTCATTTACCCTGCACTCAAACGAATGCAGGAGCAACACACAGCAACATGTTACAATCTAATCAGCTGATGATACAGCGATCGTAGGTTTGATACGTGACAGCGATGAAAACAACTACCGGGCTTGGGTAGACCAGTTTATAGACCGGTGCAGGTCCAGTTGTCTTCTGCTAAATTCAAACAAAACTAAAGAAATGATATTTGACTTTACATGGAATCTGGTGGAAATATGCTGGCTCTATACACGCTAAAAGTCCTGATTATTTACATGGAGTCTGGTGGAGATATGCTGGCTCTATACACACTAAAAGTCCTGATTATTTACATGGAGTCTGGTGGAGATATGCTGGCTCTATACACTAAAAGTCCTGATTATTTACATGGAGTCTGGTGGAGATATGCTGGCTCTATACACGCTAAAAGTCCTGATTATTTACATGGAGTCTGGTGGAGATATGCTGGCTCTATACACACTAAAAGTCCTGATTATTTACATGGAGTCTGGTGGAGATATGCTGGCTCTATAACACGCGTTAAAAGTCCTGATTATTTACATGGAGTCTGGTGGAGATATGCTGGCTCTATACACACTAAAAGTCCTGATTATTTACATGGAGTCTGGTGGAGATATGCTGGCTCTATACACACTAAAAGTCCTGATTATTTACATGGAGTCTGGTGGAGATATGCTGGCTCTATACACGCTAAAAGTCCTGATTATTTACATGGAGTCTGGTGTAGTTTGGTGATGGTGATTTCAGGGCTGTTTCATGTTAAACTAAAAGGATCTTACTGTTTAACTACTATCTCTGTAGGGATCCATCCCATAATGTTGTCAGACTCTTAGAGACAGTGTCCAGGGTGATATTAACAGCAGTTACCCTTTAAGTTTAAACGGTGCGTGATGATATTGAGAGAAAACTGAACTAAAAAACTCAGCAGGTTTCATCAGAATCACTTTATTACATCACCAGTTGCAGCATGAACACTTTCCAAAATCTTCCATCCGTGGATCGAAACTACAAACATGGCCGACAAACGGTCATGTTTTTGGTCAAGTCTTTGTTGATTTTGTGAAAAGCAGAAAAAAAATACTTTTTGTCCATCTTTCCTCCATACAAATCTCTCCGTTCCCCCACAATGCACCTTGTTTTGGGCTGATTACCGGCTCCCCCCTCGTTAAGCTCGTTAAGTCCCAAAGGAAGAGGGAAAGGGATAGGGGGCGGGGCCTCCTGGGACAGGAAGC
>NC_053135.1:7500-12500 GCF_010015445.1 Perca fluviatilis | reverse complement strand
GCTAGCTCCATAGACAGTAAAAGAAACTCGATTTATGATTCGATTTTTACCCCCTTCCATTTAAAACAAAATAACTGCGAACTGTAAATATATTTTAAAAATATATATTTATTGTAGTTAATTAAAGTGCATCAACATAAACCAAAATTGCAAAGGCAAACCCTTTCTCTAAGTGAAAAGTCACTGTGCGGTGCAAAAAAGATTGTTAAACATCCAAATTATTTATACTGTATTTGGACTGAAAAAAAAAAATCTAAAAAAATCGTTTTTTTTTGAAAATATGAATCGATTTGACCTACCAACTCGATTTTTTTTAAATCAAATTGATTTTTTTTCCCAGCCCTAGTTACAAGGCAGAATTAGCTGGGAGACCTCTAGGAGCACATGGAAGTAGTTTTTTGGTAGATTATGGTGAACTAGTGTGTGCTGTAGCTAGGGCTGCCACCTCTTAGTGGATTAGATTTTATGCTTATTCATGCTTAATTATTTATTTCAGGAAACTTCTGAGCACATTTATGGTAAACAGTAGATTTAAAGTGGTGCTTTTGCAGCATTAATTGTGGAGAAGCTCAGTTTTACAGATGGTTAATTAACTACATTTATATTGTGCTTTTCTAGTCTTAACCTCCTCTCAAAGCGCACAGCTCTGTCGATTAAACCAACTAATCGATTAGTCGACTAAATCCTCTAAGTGTTAGTCGACTGAGACTTTCTTTAGTCGAGGACAGCCCTATATTACTAGTTGTAGCGGTGCTTTGCCATTGAGAACGAGCTAGCATGCTAACGGTTAGCCCCCTAGACCCACTCAGAAACCAGATCTCACTCAGAACACCATGGATGGATTTATTCAAAGTTTGTATGAAGCACCAGAGACATAAAATAACTCCCCAAATCACCAGAAAAAGTGATTTTATTTTCATAATTTAGACTAATCGACTAATCGGTCGTTTTTGGTCTCAGTCGAGTAAGATTTCTTTAGTCCATTAGTCATTTTTTATGCTTATTCGTGCTTAATTACTCATTTCCAAGAAACTTCTGAGCACATTTATGGTAAACAGAAGATTTAAAGTGGTGCTTTTGCAGCATTAATTGTGGAGAAACTCAGTTTTACAGATGGTTAATTAACTACATTTATATTGTGCACTAGTTGTAGCGGTGCTTTGCCGTTGAGAACGAGCTAGCATGCTAACGGTTAGCCCCCTAGACCCACTCAGAAACCAGATCTCACTCAGAACACCATGGATGGATTTATTCAAAGTTTGTATGGAGCACCAGAGACATAAAATAACTCCCCAAATCACCAGAAAAAGTGATTTTATTTTCATAATTTATAATTTGGGCGTGTCTTACCCCTTTGGTGGGGACGCAGAGCGGCGTTCCCTGCCGGAGGACTCCGGCCTCCACGGTGACCCCCATCACGATGGGGTCTCTGGAGTTAAAGATGAACTGGGGGAGGACTCGCAGCTTCACCGGGAACACCGCGATGTTCCTGAACACAACACACACACACACACACACACACACACACACACACACACACACACACACACACACACACACACACACACACACACACACACACACAGACACACAAAACTTTTCTTACTCGATGATCTAACTCTAACTTATTGGTAAACAGTTGGGAGATTAATCTAATAGATGATATTGTGTATGTGTGTGTGTGTGTTTGTGTGTCTCTGTGTGTGTGTGTGTCTCTGTGTGTCTGTGAGTCTCTGTGTGTGTGTCTGTGTGTCTATGTGTGTGTGTCTATGTGTGTCTATGTGTGTGTGTGTGTGTGTGTGTCTATGTGTGTGTGTCTGTGTGTCTATGTGTGTGTGTCTATGTGTGTCTATTGTGTGTGTGTGTTTGTCTGTGTGTGTCTCTGTGTGTGTGTGTGTGTGTGTGTGTCTATGTGTGTCTATGTGTGTGTGTGTGTGTGTCTATGTGTGTCTATGTGTGTGTGTGTGTGTGTTTGTCTGTGTGTGTCTGTGTGTGTGTGTCAGTGTGTCTCTGTGTGTGTGTGTGTGTGTGTGTGTGTGTGTCAGTGTGTCTCTGTGTGTGTGTGTGTGTGTGGTGTCAGTGTGTCTCTGTGTGTATGTGTCTGTGTGTGTGTGTGTGTGTGTGTGTCAGTGTGTCTCTGTGTGTATGTGTCTGTGTGTGTGTGTGTGTGTCTGTGTGTGTGTCTCTGTGTGTCTCTGTGTGTATGTGTGTGTGTGTGTGTCTGTGTGTCTCTGTGTGTATGTGTGTGTGTGTGTGTCTGTGTGTGTGTCAGTGTGTCTCTGTGTGTCTATGTGTGTGTGTGTGTTTGTCTGTGTGTGTCTCTGTGTGTGTGTGTGTGTGTGTGTGTCAGTGTGTCTCTGTATGTATGTGTCTGTGTGTGTGTGTGTGTCTGTGTGTGTGTGTGTATGTGTGTGTGTGTGTGTCAGTGTGTCAGTGTGTCTCTGTGTGTGTGTGTGTCTCTGTGTGTGTGTGTGTGTGTGTGTTCTCCTACTTGTACTCGTCCTGCTTGGCCTTCTTGTAGTCCTCCCTGTACTTGGTGAAGGAGTCAAACAGATGGTAGATGATCTCGGCCGAGAAGATCCGAACTCCCAGACTGTCGGCCATCTCCTGACTCTCCCGCTCCACCTTCACGTCAAACGCCAAGATCACCGCGTACCTGCACGATGACATCACGATGACATCACAACAGCATCATCACTCATTATGGTTTAAAGGTCCCATGACATGATGCTCTTTGGATGCTTTTATATAGACCTTAGTGGTCCCCTAATACTGTATCTGAAGTCTCTTTTATATAGACCTTAGTGGTCCTCTAATACTGTATCTGAAGTCTTTTATATAGGCCTTAGTGGTCCCCTAATACTGTATCTGAAGTCTCTTTTTATATAGACCTTAGTGGTCCCCTAATACTGTATCTGAAGTCTCTTTTATATAGACCTTAGTGGTCCCCTAATACTGTATCTGAAGTCTCTTTTATATAAACCTTAGTGTCCCCTAATACTGTATCTGAAGTCTCTTTTATATAGACCTTAGTGGTCCCCTAATACTGTATCTGAAGTCTCTTTTATATAGACCTTAGTGGTCCCCTAATACTGTATCTGAAGTCTCTTTTATATAGACCTTAGTGGTCCCCTAATACTGTATCTGAAGTCTCTTTTATATAGACCTTAGTGGTCCCCTAATACTGTATCTGAAGTCTTTTATATAGACCTTAGTGGTCCCCTAATACTGTATCTGAAGTCTCTTTTATATAGACCTTAGTGGCCCCCTAATACTGTATCTGAAGTCTTTTATATAGACCTTAGTGGTCCCCTAATACTGTATCTGAAGTCTCTTTTATATAGACCTTAGTGGTCCCCTAATACTGTATCTGAAGTCTCTTTTATATAGACCTTAGTGGTCCCCTAATACTGTATCTGAAGTCTTTTATATAGACCTTAGTGGTCCCTAATACTGTATCTGAAGTCTTTTATATAGACCTTAGTGGTCCCCTAATACTGTATCTGAAGTCTCTTTTATATAGACCTTAGTGGTCCCCTAATACTGTATCTGAAGTCTCTTTTATATAGACCTTAGTGGTCCCCTTATACTGTATCTGAAGTCTTTTATATAGACCTTAGTGGTCCTCTAATACTGTATCTGAAGTCTTTTATATAGACCTTAGTGGTCCTCTAATACTGTATCTGAAGTCTTTTATATAGACCTTAGTGGTCCCCTAATACTGTATCTGAAGTCTCTTTTATATAGACCTTAGTGGTCCCCTAATACTGTATCTGAAGTCTCTTTTATATAGACCTTAGTGGCTTCCTTATACTGTATCTGAAGTCTCTTTATATAGACCTTAGTGGTCCCCTAATACTGTATCTGAAGTCTCTTTTATATAGACCTTAGTGGTCCCCTTATACTGTATCTGAAGTCTTTTATATAGACCTTAGTGGTCCTCTAATACTGTATCTGAAGTCTTTTATATAGGCCTTAGTGGTCCCCTAATACTGTATCTGAAGTCTTTTATATAGACCTTAGTGGTCCCCTAATACTGTATCTGAAGTCTTTTATATAGGCCTTAGTGGTCCCCTAATACTGTATCTGAAGTCTTTTATAGGCTAGTGGCCTCGGGTCGTCCCCTAATACTGTATCTGAAGTCTTTTATATGGACCTTAGTGGTCCCCTAATACTGTATCTGAAGTCTTTTATATAGACCTTAGTGGTCCTCTAATACTGTATCTGAAGTCTCTTTTATATAGACCTTAGTGGTCCTCTAATACTGTATCTGAAGTCTCTTTTATATAGACCTTAGTGGTCCCCTAATACTGTATCTGAAGTCTCTTTTATATAGACCTTAGTGGTCCCCTAATACTGTATCTGAAGTCTTTTATATAGACCTTAGTGGTCCTCTAATACTGTATCTGAAGTCTCTTTTATATAGGCCTTAGTGGTCCCCTAATACTGTATCTGAAGTCTTTTATATAGACCTTAGTGGTCCCCTAATACTGTATCTGAAGTCTCTTTATATAGACCTTAGTGGTCCTCTAATACTGTATCTGAAGTCTCTTTTATATAGGCCTTAGTGGTCCCCTAATACTGTATCTGAAGTCTTTTATATAGACCTTAGTGGTCCCTAATACTGTATCTGAAGTCTCTTTTATATAGACCTTAGTGGTCCCCTAATACTGTATCTGAAGTCTTTTATGTAGGCCTTAGTGGTCCCCTAATACTGTATCTGAAGTCTTTTATATAGGCCTTAGTGGTCCCCTAATACTGTATCTGAAGTCTTTTATATAGACCTTAGTGGTCCCCTAATACTGTATCTGAAGTCTCTTTTAAATAGGCCTTAGTGGTCCTCTAATACTGTATCTGAAGTCTCTTTTATATAGGCCTTAGTGGTCCCCTAATACTGTATCTGGAGTCTCTTTTATATAGACCTTAGTGGTCCCCTAATACTGTATCTGAAGTCTCTTTTATATAGACCTTAGTGGTCCCCTAATACTGTATCTGAAGTC
>NC_053135.1:0-2500 GCF_010015445.1 Perca fluviatilis | reverse complement strand
CCAATACATCAGTTACTGGACACAGCCTACACACACACACACACACCCACCAAAACATCAGTTACTGGAGACAGCCTACACACACTTTTTCATACTTTTAGCTGCTTTTTTTCAATGCTTTTTGTGGCTTCTCTCCGATGAGTTTTGTCATTTTTCTCCGATGTTTTTTTTCGATGATTTTAGTCACTTTTTCCAATGTTTTTTGTAATTATTTTCGATGATTTTAGTAACTTTTTTCCCAATGTTATTTGTCACTTTTTTGTCATTTTTTTTTCGATGTTTGTTGTCGTTTTTCTCCGATGTTTTTTGTCACTTTTTCCCAATATTTCTTGTCACTTTCTTCAATGTTTTTCGTCGCTTTCTCTTTACGTTTGTGTCCCTTTCTCTGACGCCAGGAAAGGAAGCAAGTGAAGGAACCGAGGATGCAGCCTTTACCTTTACTCGCAGCTCCTTGAGAGGGGGGGGCAGCAGCAGCCCTCTGATCTGCGTTACGATTGGTCCCTCCACCCCCGGCACGATAATGGTCTCTCCCTCCCGCAGACAGCCGTTGATCAGGATCACATCGATGGTGGTTCCCATCCCGGGCAGCGCTTTGACCTGAACACACACACACACACACACACACACACACACACACACACAGAACACACACACACACACACACACACACACACACACACACACACACAAAACACACACAAAAAAAAATATATATATATAGAGAGAAACACACACACACACACACACACACACACACACACAGGAGAGACACACACACACACACACACACACATATATATATAGAGAGAGACACACACATACACACACACACAGAGACACACACACACACACACAAACACAGAGAGACACACACACAATGACAGACACACACACACACACACACACACACACACACACACACACACACACAAGACACACACAGACAGACCCACACACACACACAAACAGACAGACAGACAGACAGACACACACACAGAGACACACAAACACACACACACACAAAGACAGACAGACACACACACACACTCCGTTAGTAGTGGAACGAGTATTCAGATACTAATACCACATTGTATACACATAGTTTGTCAGCATAATCAGGAAAATGTAGTTAGAGTATTAAAGTAAAAAGTAATCTTAATGTGTTAAGTAACCAGTAACTAAAGTAACTAGTAACTAAAGTAACTAGTAACTAAAGTAACTAGTAACTAAAGTAACAGATGAATGTAGTGGAGTAGAAGGAGAAAGTGACATGAAAAGTCTCAAGTAATGTACAAGTACCTCAACCTTTGGACTAGTACTAGTGCAGTACTGGAGTAAAAGTACTTAGTTACTCTCACCTCCATGACCTGCGCTCGCAGCTCGTCGCAGTGCGCCAGGCGGCGTGCGAGCATGGTCTGAGTGAGCTCGACCAATAGGGCGATCAGGTTCCCCATCCCGTCGCCGCTGTGGGCCGAGGTAGGAACCAACGACACGAAGGTCCGGGGGTCTTTGTTCTCGTGGAACAGGGCGGCATTAAGACCCTGGGGACACATACAGGGCTTAGAGGGGTGTGTGTGTGTGTGAGAGTGTCTGTGTTTTTGTGTGTGTGTGTCTGTGTGTGTGTGTGTGTGTGTGTGTGTGTGTGTGTGTGTGTGTGAGAGAGTGTGTGTGTATGTGCGTGTGTGTTTTTGTGTGTGTGTGAGAGAGAGAGAGAGAGAGAGAGAAAGAGTATGTTTTTGTGTGTGTGTGAGAGAGTGTGTGCGTCTGTGTGTTTGCGTTGTGTGTTTTGTGTGTGTGAGAGAGAGAGAATGTGTGTGTATGTTTTTGTGTGGGTGTGTGTCAGAGTGTGTGTGTCTATGTGTTTTGTGTGTGTGTGAGAGAGAGAGAGAGAGAGAGATAGTGTGTGTGTTTTTGTGTGTGTGTATGTGAGAGTGTGTGTGTCTATGTGTTTTGTGTGTGTGTGTGAGAGATAGTGTGTGTGTTTTTTGTGTGTGTGTGTGTGTGTGTGTGTGTGTGAGATGTAGAGAGAGAGAGTGTGTTATGTGTGTGTGTTTTTTTGTGTGTGTGTGTGTGTGAGGAGTGTGTGTGTGTGTGTGAGAGAGAGAAGATGTGTGTGTGTGTGTTTGTGTGTGTGAGAGTGTGTGTGTGAGAGAGAAGTGTGTAGTTGTGTGTTGTGTGTGTAGGAGAGTGTGTGTGTGTGTGTAGAGAGAGAGTGTGTGTGTGTGTTTTGTGTGTGAGAGTGTGTGTGTGAGAGAGAGAAGGTGTGTGTGTTTGTGTGTGAGAGAGTGTGTGTGTAGAGAGAGTGTGTGTGTGTTTGTGTGTGTGAGAGTGTGTGTGTGAGAGAGAGAGAGAGAGAGAGAGAGTGTGTGTGTGTTTGTGTGTGTGAGAGTGTGTGTGTGTGTGAGAGAGAGAGAGAAGTGTGTGTGTTTGTGTGTGTGAGAGAGAGTGTGTGTGTGAGAGAGAGAGAGGAGAGAGAGGGTAAAAGCAATACATGCTTGCA
>NC_053134.1:29021456-29109922 GCF_010015445.1 Perca fluviatilis | reverse complement strand
ATCATGCCATTCCATTCCCATGTCCCCCCCCCTATTCCTTTCTCTGTCTTCCCTCTTCCACTGCCATGTCTATATTCCATCTAACCCTTTCCACTCCTTTCCTGCTCCATTCCTTCCACCTTCCATCCCTCCCCTGCCACTATAAGTACTTAAACTCACGTGGTTTCCCTCCATGCCACCTCCACCATTCCACCAACTCTTCACTCCATCTTTCTTTCATTCCATTCCATTTCCCTGTGCATCCACTCTTCCAGTCTCCTATATTTCCACTATCCCCTCCTACAATATCCATATATTCGGGCTCATGTTTCCTTTCCTCCTCCACTTCCTTTCTCCGGCTTCTTCTCGTGCTGTCCTTGTTATTCTCCTTCTCCGTTCCCTGCATTCTGTCCATCTTATCTGGAATATCTAACCTGTATGTGTGTCCCATCACCATTCGTGCTTCGGCAGCTCCGTCGTTCTCGTGTGCTCCCTAAAGATGGCTGTGTCTACAGTGTGTGTCCTCTTTCCTGGGCTCTGTCCTTCCAGTCAGTGTGTGCCTGTCTCTGTGTGTTCCTGGTCTCTGGTCTGTTGTGTGTGTCTCCTGTCTGGTCGTTCTCAGTTCTGTTTCATGTTCCTGTCTCTCTTGGTCTCCGTTCCTGTCTCATCCTTTCTTCCTGTTGATCCACTCTGGTCTTGTGGTGTGTGGTTCACTGTGTGTGCCTCCACTGTGTGTGCGTTTGTATGAACCTGTGTGTGTGTGTTTCTTCTATATTTTCTGCATCTTTCTCCACCTTCCGTGTGTGTCTATCCTGTGTCTCTCTCTCTCTCTCTCTCTCTCTCTCTCTCTCTCTCTCTCTCTCTCTGTTCTGTGTGTCTCTCTCTCTCTTATGTGTGTATGTATGTGTGTATGTGTATGTGTGTATATATTGTGTGTATGTATGTATATGTGTGTGTATATATATGTGTATGTATGTGTGTATGTATATATGTGTGTGTGTTGTATATATGTGTGTATGTATATGTATGTGTATGTATATGTATGTATGTGTATACATATATATATATGTGTGTGTTTATATATATATATATATGTATATATATATATATATATATGTGTGTATATATATGTGTGTATATGTGTGTATATATATATATATATGATGGTTGGATAAAAAGACGCCCCAAAAAAAGGGGCTCAAAATTTAAATGAATTATTAAAGATGTAATATCAATACCTCATTACAATGCTTATTTCATGGTGGAGTTACTGTTAAGCGACCAAAAACAACCACTGAATGGGAAAAGGTTGTTTTTTACACTTACTTTGGATGCAGCCTGAGGCTGGGGGCGCAGAATTTTCAAGGTGGAGCCAACATCTGTGTTTGTTTTCCAGACACAGGGACTCAATAATATTTTATTTTAAATAGGCCTATTTGTGGAAAAAAATAATAATATTTGAGTCACATAAAAGCTTTTTATTTGTTTCTTCCTAATTGTCCTTGAAATAGTGGTCAATAACCCCCCCACCCCCAACAGAAAAATGGTTTGGCCACTGATCAAACTTTGATTTTTATTTTTTATTTTTTATTGACAAAAAGCACCAACATACAAAACTCTCCTTGGGGAAAGATATACATGCTTACATACAATACAAATGTTGTCAATGTACAAGAAGAATTACCTGAGAAAAAGAAACAACGAAGAATAAAACAAAAAGGGGGAGCTGCTTAAAATACACAAGTCAAAAGCAAAAAGGCTAGAGAAAGTAAAATTAACATTTAGAGCGGATTTTTACAAGGAGACTAATCAAAACAGGAATTTCCTAGATACGTCACTACACATTTTCTTTCTGCAATCTTAGTAGATTTGATCTTTTTCAGTGAGGAAAAAAAACAATTTAAAGTAATTTATAAACCAAACAAAGGAAGGCTTAGAAGATCTCCACTTACTGCAATGAATATGATATTTACCCATTAGAATAATCATGTTGACTAAGTCTGATATTGATGAATCTATATTATCCATATAAAAGAGTATGTGTGGCAAGGTCAGAGTAGGGACTGATCAAACTTTGATGTTGTCAGTAGATTTGAAGTTCAGTACGCTCAAAATGTCCGGTCAGCACAAGTCCGGTGCTCAGAAAAGGAAAGAAAAGAGAAGAAGAAAATAGAGGCCTTAGAGATTTTCTAAACAAATATTTGTTAAAAGGTGGTGACGGTGAAGCTGGAACTATCAACATAGAGCAAGGTAAGAAACAGCGCAGCCGACGTTTACGAGCCTTGTAATGTAACCTAACAGGCCAGCTCTAATGTTAACGTCCATTAGCTTGTATAAAAGATTGACACAACACGTTCTCTTTGACAGAAACAGTTGAGTTTGGTAGCTCTGTCAGAAAGGATGAGACAGAGAGAGATCCAGCTGCAGTCAGGTGACAGAGAGAGTGATGCGGGAGGGGCCCGCTGCCCCGCAACGGAGGGACAGAGTCAGGATACCGGTGTGAGAGAGAAGAGAGAGAGAGAGAAAGAGAGAGAGTGATGCGGGAGGGGCCCGCTGCCCTGTCGGAGAGTCTGAGCAGGATGGATCAGAGACTGATCACACACTTAATTTCAGTCAGAGAGGAGAGGAGAGGAAGAGCAGAGGAGAGGAACAAGAGAGAAAGAGCAGAGGAGAGAAAGAGCAGAGGAGAGGAACAGGAGAGGAAGAGGAGAGGAGAGAAACAGGAGAGGAAGAGCAGAGGAGAGACTCTTTCTGTCATAATAGGAATCAGTTGCCTATTACTATCCATGATTCTGATTATTGAGAAATGTAAATTTTTGGGTGTGACTCTTTCTCATGATTTGAATTGGAGCTCTAATACGACTAACATTGCTAAGAAAGCGAGACAGCGCCTTTTCTTTTTACGTAGGCTTCGAGAGTTTACTCAAAATACTAAGATTCTATTGAACTTTTACTATTGTGTAATTGAGAGTGTCCTAACCAGTTGTATTACTGTGTGGTTTGGTAATCTCACTCTGAAAGAGAAGAAGGCTTTGAATAAAGTGGTTCACTCAGCCAGCAGAATTATTGGCTGCACTTGACCGCTCCTGGAGTTGACATATACAGCTAGACTCCTGAATCGAGCTTTGCAACTGGCTAATGATGCCTCAGGCCATCCAGCAGGGGCTTTCTTTGAGATGCTTCCCTCAGGGAGAAGGTATCGTTCTGTCAAATGTTCTACTGATCGCCATTTAAACAGTTTCTTTCCACAAGCTGTGATTACTTTAAACAAAGCATCTTAAACTAGGCACTTTAAATTTATGTATGGATTTTTATTGTATCGCATTTTAATATTGAGGTTTTATGTGTCTTTGTTTGTCTGTTTTTATGTTGTGTCCTCTTATGTGTTGACCTTGCACCTTGCTACTTGCACATTTTTTTCCAATGTGGGTTACACTGCAAATGGCTAATAAAGTGAATCTGAATCTGAAACGGTTGCCTTTCAAATTCCCTCTGCACGCAATAGGATAGCGCTACAACCAGGCAGAGCAACGAAGAAGGTAGCGAAGCTAGTTGATAGATTAAACTTTTGCCGTATCCGGTCAGCAAAACTCCAAACACATCTTCCTTTTTTAAGAATGATTTCTGTGCCGTTCTTTGTTCTTTTCTCAAAGAAAAGCTTAACTCCAAGTCTTCCAGAAGACCGCTGTTCCCAGCAGCAGCAGCAGCCATAAGCCCGCCCACTGACTCTATACACAATGTGATTGGCCTGACCAAAATTTGGTTTTTCCAGCTCGCAAGCCAACGGAGAGTGCTAGACTGACCCTGGCTGCAAAATAAATTTGCTGCCACTAGGGTGCGTCTAGATTTCTAGGCTATGGATGTGTTGGAATGGTTCATAAATCTGATGGTGAGTAATTCTTAGATACATTTCAACCACTTTTTTTATAGAAGGTTAGAAGTAGAAAGTTAATTTATGCAAGAAATGTACCGCCACTAACCTAATTAAAAGCAATCATTTCAATACTACCTATAATTAGAATTTTCTCAGATGCGTAAACAGATAATTCAAAAATTCTCATCTTCCGCACAAAGTGTTGTCTTTAAAACAAACCCTGCCTTTTTAGCCGTCTCAGTGGCTCAAGATATGATAAGATATGTTCTGATATTTTCACCAAGTCTGGATTTGTTGGTATGCCTCAAACTTGGGATAAGTAAACACTATTTGTTCTGTGTTTCATCTGCAGATGACGCTGCCAGTGTTGCTGCTGTTAGCCCTGCCTGTTCTTTACACTGAAGGTAAACTAAAACTTCTCACGTTGGTGTTACTTTGTCCTCATTTATGTATTACTTTAAATGAGATGATGATATAAATTGCTTTAATGTGTCGGGCCGGGCCGGGCTCGGACACAACGTGCACGGGCTCGGGCTGGGTCGGGCTTGATTTTTTGGGCCCGAACGAAGCTCTAGTGTATTTTGGACCCACAGGGAAAAAAATGAATTTTCCCTAGAGGGATTCATAACGTATACCTTTCTTTCCTAAGTTTCTTATATCTGGATTTCTTTTTTTAACAACACTGAAGTAATAAATGAAGTGTTGGCTTATTTATCTGTAGTTGTTTTATACCATGCTGCTCGTACTGTCTGTAACCATCATACTGATTAGTTTGCTTTAAAGTTTAAACAATAATTACATTTTCTCATGGATTTAATTTTTTATTTGACAAATAATATGTTAAGAAACTGAAGACAAATTTAAATGACAAGTACTTTTATTGTCTTATAAAATATGTTAAGGCATATAAAACATAAAAGCAAGTTTATTTTTAGCTTTTCATTACAGTGTTATAGACATACAATATATCAGGTGCCTTAATCTCATAGACCCTCTATTTTTCTTTCAAGGACAGGGCTTGGGATCAGGTACAAGTTCACAGCGATCCAGCACACCCCGGACTTCTCCCATTTGGACGCTTTTGTAGGTCCCAGAGATGGATGTCAATGACCACCCCCCATATATGTAGGTGTGTTTGAGGCGTGCAGTGTATGGGATGTCTGCTCCGTACTTATATGCCACCATAATGACACTGCAGGAGTGGTTTGGTGGGACATTGACCTTAACCGAAACAGTGTGGGTGGTTGACTCGATATAATTGGTCCCCTTGGTGAACTGGAGGGTCGTTTGCATGCTTAACTCAATAGTTGTGGACAAGGTTAAGCGGATTTGGGCAATGATGTTCGTCTTGACACCTGCTGTAATTGAAAAGCTGGTGTCCCCCGTTTGCTCCACTTCGATTGTCTTTGAGAGGGTAGTTGTCTCTGTCACAGACTGGCACTGATAGTTGTTAACGATAAACTTGCGCGTGGTCTCTGGAGGATAATTAATGACTTTAACCCCATCAGTCTTATACTTGACATCAAACATGTCCTCACTGTACATACTGTATCTCTGGTAATGCTCAGGACCTGGTAGCTGTAGCACCACTACTCAAAACCTTCATACAGAAGGTAGAAAACCTTATCATTAACAACAACCTTCCCAAGACCATACTCATTCTTCCCAACATATATCTCGCAACAGGAGCAGGTCTTGATTGCATTCTGAGGCACTGAACCGTAGTAGCCATCTTTCCATTGTAAAAGCTCAAAGTTGTCTTTGTTTACCAGAATGTAAAATGTCGAAGAGGTACTTTTTTCCTCCAAAGCAGTAGTAGCAGTAAGGACCCATGTTAAGGTTGTAGAAACCAGCCTGGCAAAAGTATTGGCAAACGTAGTCATAGCGTTTAACGTATATGTTGTTGATAACCACTGCTCTGTTGGGGAGAGAGCCATTAAAGATCTGCCATTCTAGGTTGGTTTTATCTAACTTGAACAAGGACACCCGATCTAGCTTGTCCTTAATCTCTGGAGGAGCCTGAAAGAAAATTATCTGTCACTCGGTTAGAAGTGATGTTAGGAACTGTGTCCTCCAGACTTAAATCCATAGAAAGTACTGTATGAAAGAAATAATAAAGGCACAGTCAGGAATAATGTTTAAAGTGCTCATATTATGCTAATTTTCAGGTTCATAATTGTATTTAGAGGTTATATCAGAATAGGTTTATATGGTTTAATTTTCAAAAAACACCATATGTACTGCACATTGCTGCAGCTCCTCTTTTCATCCTGTGTGTTGAGCTCTCTGTTTTAGTAACAGAGTGAGACATCTCACTTCTGTTCCTATCTTTTTTTGGGAGTTGCACATGCGCATTAGATAGGTAAGGACTACTGCCCAGTCAGAAGCAGAGTATGAGGGAGTGCCATGCTAGCAGTTAGATGAGCATTATAACGTGTGTTACAAAGTGATGCACGTTTGCCACGGAAGTAAAGGCTTTAAGTAGAAACCAAAGAACATACGTAATTAATTGATTTATCCTTAATGCATTTTAAGCCGAGTTTAGAATAAATGCTTTATAGGGCAAAACAAAACTGGCCAATGGAGAATGTTTATTTAAAAAAAAATTTTTGCTATCTTGCTACTTTGTGATAAGTTAGGACTGGTCAGAGGTCAGTGACTGACTGTGTCTGCTGTCATGAATTTTAGAAACAGCCACATTGACATAAACCCCTCGACCATGCAGCGATTGTTTAATCATAGCTTACTAACTGTAACTATGCGTGTAGTCAAGCTCTAAATTTCTCCACCTATTGAAGCAAAGTGCATACATACTGTCTTTCAGAGCAACCCGATCTCACTCGAAAGCGTACAAATAACACTGGTTTACAGCCGTGAAATGTGTACGCCAAAGTGAAATTCTTCGTGCATTACATACGTGGAGCGCTCCAATTGAAGTAATGGGGACCGGTGCGTTTTATATGCACGCAGCTCGCATCACCACGTTGTGTGTTATCGCGAGAACAGCATCACACACAAAAACATAGATATGGTTGGGTTTGGAAAAATAATGCAGGGAAAGGCTTTAGTAACACAAGAAAGTCACAAAAACACACTAATAAACGGTTGGGTTTAGGGAAGAAACATTGGGGAAGGCTTAACAAAAAAACACTACAAAGTCGCAAAAACGCGCCACATAAACACGCTAATAAACGGCCTAACAACAAAAAAAAAAACACATGCTGAAAATCGCCAAACACAGGATGTTGAAAATCGCCAAACACGGGATGTGAACCCTGGTCTCCTGGGTGAAAGTCCTGTGTTTTACCCATCCACCACCACAACCAACCTCCTTATGTGGTCCCATGTCCCTTACTATAAACGCAGTGGTTTCGATTACTGTCATTGGAGCGCTCCACGTATCTACTGTACGCACAATTTCACTTTCGCGTACACATTGCACGTATTTCACAGGTAGAAACCCGTGGTATTTGTACGCTTTTCAGTGAGACTGGGCTGTTCAGAAGCTGTAGTGAAATTAGGCAACATTTTGTAGGTTCTCCCCTTTTAAGACCTGCTCACTTTTTTCCTTGGTAATTATCATGGTTTTCACAAATGGTTTACAGATTTTAGGCATTTTATTATCAAATCTTGTCACTTGAAAAATATTGCAAATAGCTGCTGTAAATGGAAGAAAGAAAATTCTCAGAGGAAGCATGTTTACGACATCTGGCTCCGCCCCTGTTTATGAGGACAGCCTGAACTATTTGGATTTCTTGGCTCCACAGAGGTGATTTCGGAAAACTGTCTCTCAAAACCATAGAGCACAGCTGTAATACTCCCAACTTAAATGAATTTAAATAAAAAATATGTTTGTGTTTTTTCACAATATTAAAGTGCACCTCCCCCATACATTTTTTTCTTTTAAATTAGTCAACATAAGTGGTTGAAATTTATGAGAATCAATCACCTTCAGATTTATGAACCTGTCCAACGTATCCAGGCATATATAGCTGCCTTATTGCTTAATCAAAAACAAACATACTCTCACTTCATCTGGGCTTTGATTTTAACCATTAAATATTGGGATAGAAGAAATTAATAAGAAACAAAGTTCATCACAAAGTTCTTAAAAAAGGTACAGCTGTAATACTAGCAAGTTAAATCAATTTTAATAAATAATTCAAATATGTTATCTAACAATATTATAGTGAATTCCTCTTTCCTCCTATTTTCATACACATCTACATTTTGTGTTAACTGGAATTATGAGCCCGAGCCCGATTTCAACCCGACACTTTTTTAATCCGTGGGCCGTTATAACTGACGTTTTCAACTACAATTCAGAGTTGTTTGAACTGCAAAAATCTGTTTAAAATTATCTTAATGAATAATGCAACAAGAGCGAAGCATGTAAACTGCGCTGTTTGTTTATTCAGAATGGAACGGATCGCAAATGGATCTGAATGAAGAAACGTAAAAATCTCAACGTATTTCTCTGTGAGGGCTTGCCCGCTTGCCTCGCCCTCAGGGGGAGCCTATGCTTGGAGAACTAACAAAAGAGGAGGTTGAAGGCTGACTATCATCTTTTCTGCCTTGGCGAGCCTGCTTCATGTGTCTGTTCATCATCCACGTCCCCATTTTATCAGCTAGGCGAACAGCGTGCCGCACTTAATGCACTCAACAAAGCCGACACATATGTTGTCACTGCCCACGACTTGTTTAAAATGGCTCCATACCTCCGATTTCCTCTAAACTTGCTCAAAGGTAATTCTCCCGTTTTTCTTTTTTTCTTTACATCCTCAAGCTCCATGTTGCACTTAAGCTCCGCAATAGGCTACAGCCCGCAGCCCCGGTGTGATGTGTGCGAGAGGAGGAGACTCCGCGCACGACACATGTTGCATTTTGTAACTGTAGTCCAACTTGTGTAACTTTTTGGACACATTTGTTACTTTGGCCTAAATAGATAATAGTTCTGATTATGGCATAGCTTTCTCCCACCCAATTAGGCTAAAGTAATGATTAAAAAAATGCTTGATCAAGGGTCCGGCCCTGCCCGAGGATAGTGGCGGAAAATAACGGCCCGGCCCGGGCCCGGCTCGGGTCGGGCTCGGGCAGAGAATCTAAACTTTAAAATACACACAGGTGCACCTATATACAGGACCTATAGAACTGGCCACCCTTTGGCTCCAAAGCCAAGTCCTTACAGACAGAGCTACTACTGCCCAATTTAAGAGATGAAATATGTTTAAAGTGTTTAGTGTCTTGGTACATTCAGTGAAGTGTAAGAAATAAGGAAAGTCAAATAATAATAAGAAAGGAATTTTAAGTAATGCAGTGCATTTGTCCTTGGTGTTTAACTAAATAATATCTTAAAGGTTGGAGTTTGACAATTCATATTTCTTTCTTTTTTTATTACTAATTCAAGCAGGTAATTAAACTTTTTGTAGAAAAATAATACAAGACATGAAGTATTATTCCTGGCAGATTATTTTTATGTATTTAAACATGACTGGAAGGCAGATATTGATTGATTGATTTATTAGACAGTAACAGAAATAAATGCATAACAAGATGCCAACACAGTGACATTGTACATTTATCAGAACTGTCGAGGATAACACAAGAAAGTTACAAACTTATTTCCATTGTGGTCCTCGTTGTAGTCTGACAAAGATGTCCAGGCAAGCTACAAATGACTAAAAGGTACCTTATGTACACTCAACCACATCCAAATACAAAATAAATACAAATATATACACTGTAATAATAAATATTAATTTAAGACTACATAAAAGATTGAGTCTAATTAGCATTTAACAACCATTCACCACATGCTCGATTAAAAAAACGATCTGACTGGCTTAACTTAATCCCAACTGGGAGTTTGTTCCATTCCATTGCCGCCATGTACAAAAAAGTGTTTTGCCCAGAACAGGTCTTAAATCTACACGGAACTATGTCTGTGGCACTACCTCTCATTGAGTAGCTATGAGAGTTTCTAATAAGCTTAAAATAATCTTTAAAATACCTTGGCTCATTCTTATACAAAATCTTTCTTGTTAATCTTAGTTTCAACTGTCTCACCCTGTTTTCAACATTGACATATATATTAATGGACCAATAGACCCCGTTGCTCTGGACGGAGACCAGTGAAGGCTATTAGAAGCACTTTTCCCGTGATCTCTTCCTTTACTGCGCAGCCTCCAACTGACAGAGACAACGTAAATGTGACGTGAGCAACGTGTCTGAAAGTTGGAAGTCTTCTTGTAGCTGTGCCAAGAGAAATCTCAATCATTTCCAATCTTACAGAGACGGAGAGTGTAGGTATATGTAAGGAGATAACATAAGCACAGGCTAATTATTGCTAACTAACATGCTAGTTAACATTCG
Organism: Perca fluviatilis; assembly: GCF_010015445.1. Taxonomy (NCBI): domain Eukaryota; kingdom Metazoa; phylum Chordata; class Actinopteri; order Perciformes; family Percidae; genus Perca; species Perca fluviatilis. The sequence goes on along the minus strand of NC_053134.1, from coordinate 29,099,697 downwards.
TAATTAAACCTAAACAGCTAATGTAAGTCGAAACTGCCTGCGAGCTTCTCCTGTACTATACGGTAATTCCTCTGCGCTATAGGCAGTAAGTCACTTAGTTATGACACAATCGTTAGCGTATTTTTACAAAAACGTCTGCTACGGAGCCATAACGTGAGGTACAAGGTAATGGAGCCTTTTATACATTGTCGTGTTTCTTTAGAATTAAACAATGGACAAATAGAGTCTTTCAACGCTTCAGATGTAAAGTCAAGTGACGTAAAAAAAAAATGGCGGTCAGTGGAATGCTAACAAGAGGTGATACCTTTGTAGCAACAAAATGGCGCCATCGGAGGTTCGCGTTCAGAAGCGAAGCTTACCCCCTTGGTTTTCAACTGTCAGCCATTTTAATTTTGTTAATTTCAGAAGAGCCAATATGTTCTCTATAGTTGAGATTTAAAATCAACCTGACTAATTTATTCTGTGCCGTTTGAAGTTGAACTTTTATCCTCTTGGGTGTGCTACTGTACCATGTAGTACAGGCATAATCGAAGTGTGGCTGAATTAAAGCATTTGCCAACATTTTTAAAGTTTCTTTATTTAGAAACTGAGCCTTACGAGCCAGGAATTTTATTCTTTGGTTCACTTTTTTGACAACCTTTTGACTCATACTTTCTCCACTCACAGAACTGTCTAAATCACAGCCCAAATATTTAACACAATTCTTAGCTTCAATCTGGATACCACCCAAAGAAATTTAAAGCTCAGGAGTCCTACTCAACCTTATTTCAGAACCAAATAAAATAGATTCAGTTTTCCCCAAATGCAAAGACAGTTTGTTTTCTATCAGCCATTCACTTATATTTTGTAACTCATCACTTAAATGATTCTCAATAACTTTTATGTCCTTATTGGAGAACACCAAGGCTGAATCATCCGCATAGAGATGATTCACTACATTACAATTGCAAACAGATTTCATATCGTTGATATACAAGAGAAAGAACAATGGACCCAGGACACTACCCTGTGGCACCCCACATGTTATTTCTCTTGCCTCAGATAGAGTGCAGTTAATATCAACTCTTTGATGCCTTTCAGTCAAATACGATCGAATCCAATTACATGCCATACTGTTAAAACCTAGGGCTTTTAGTTTGATCAGCAAGATCTGATGGTCAACAGTGTCAAATGCTTTCTGGAGGTCTAGCAATACCATGCCACAAAGTTTACCCAAATCGATCTCTCTTCTTAAATAGTCTGTTAGATATAATAAACACTTATCTGTAGAATAAGATGTTCTAAAACCAGATTGCAAATCATAAAACAAATCAGAATTACTAATGTAATTATATATTTTCTCCAAGACTTTTGAAACGACTCCCAAAATCGAAATTGGTCTATAATTACCCTCTTCTAATTTGTTCCCTTTTTTTATATAGCAGAACAACCCTAGCAAGCTTCAGATCTTTCGGAAATCTACCTGACATAATTGAAAGATTAAAAATATGAGTGAGATATGGAGAAATAAATTCTGCAGCATCTTTTAAAAATCTGGCCGGTATTTCATCTAGACCAATTGCCTTCGAACACTTAAGTTCATTCAATAACTTTAATACCTCATCCTGTGAAACCATAGAAAGGCAAAAAGAGTCTGCTACAACTCCAAGCTTAGAGTAATACTTAGACATGGCCTCACCATCATATAACCCTGGTTTTCTTGGTAATTTTTCAACTAAGTGTCCAGCTATAGTAGTAAAAAAATGAGTTAAATTTATCCGCAACCTTTAGTTGATTTGAAGAGAACTCCCCATTAATATTAAGGCAAATATTATTTGACTTTGTCTTAAGTCTATTACTGAACCCCATTTGTTTCAAAGACTGCCAAAGTTTCTTTGGGTTACCTTAATGCTCAGTTAATTTATCATGAAAAAAGTCTCTTTTACACATTTTAATCATCTTTTGCACCATATTCCTTAACTTAAGTCAATTTGCTCTTTACTCTTCCTAAAAACAGAAAAGGCTTTATTTCTATTAGTAATTGCTTCTAAAATATCATCATTCATCCATGGCTCTGACCTCAGTTTTACTCGAATCGTTTTTATAGGAGCAACTTTATCTAATGCCTCTAAGAACAAATGTTTAAACTGCTCCCATGCCTCATCAACATCCAAACATAACACTAGAGGACAATTCAGTGATTTAAAACACTCAATAAAAACCTCACGACTATGTTTTTTTAATGACCTGATCTTAATTGTGTTTTGTTTCTTCAATGCAACTTTAAATTTTTTCCTTGAAAAATAAATTAATGAGTGGGCACTTATAGTACAATTTACAACCCCACTCTGAGAAATCATAGATTGCTCTGATACCAAAATGAGATCAATGACCGTTTGACTCATTTTAGCTACTCGTGTGGGCTCTTTAATTATTTGCTGTAGATCCAGAACCTGACAAAACCTATTAAAGGCTTTATACATCCCATGATTTTTGTTAGAAACATCAGTATTAAAATCACCTATCATTATAACCTCACCCTTAAAATCACTACATGGATCATACAAGGTCTATACAGAGCCCCAATTAAAATAGGCTTACTTTTAGTTAACTGTACATCAAACCACACAGCTTCAATAAGATCATGATTTAAATCCATTCTGCGGTTAAAACAAATATCAGCCGTAATATAAACACATACTCCTCCCCCATTACGATTTCTATCTTTTCTTAAAACAACATAATTTTCAATTTCAATTTCTATATCACTGATCGAAGCGTCCATATGAATGGTGTATATCCCTTCTTTTCTAAAAAGCCTAAAAATCACATGTGAGAAAACAAGCATCACAGAAGAAACACACACTGCAGGTCCAAAAGCCTAAAATTGCCTTTGTGGTGGGATTAAAATTAAATTGTGGGGGCACGTCTTACAGCGATGCTGTTCCACAACAGCAAAGGCTTGATCCCCTTCACAGTGCATACAGCTCTTCCTCCTCATGCTTCAGTAACCAAAAGAGGCTGTGTATTGTCTTCAGTTGCGCTTAATTTGATTCACAAGACCGTTATGGACTAACAGTGTACAAAAACTAAATCTATGAAGTTGTTATTGTATTCTGTTGCTGATGATAGGTTTGTTTACATCAGTAAATCACCCGATTCGCCACTGTATTTATTATAATCATTCAAGAATCAGAAAAATGCTTCCTCATACATGCACACATATGTAACAAAGGGTTTTGTATGTCACCTATATACTATACTATGAAACTATAAAATGAAAACACAAGCTTTAATAAAAGAGAAGACATGCAGTGCTGTCTCGGTTCAGATATTAATCAAAAACACAATCAATGGAAACTTATCACAGCATTTCACACTTCTGCTTTCCCCTTCACAATAAAAGCTCTATGGCTTAACTTCCTCTTATCATTAAACAGAGGTAACAATACAATTCCTTACATATATAAATCATTTTATTGCAAGCCTACATTCATTTGTAATAAAACAAACAAAAACTCATCATCATTGTATTTTTACTATAACTGCAACATATACAGTACGTTCCAAAAATTACTGACTGGGACTTAACAGAGAAAAATATAAAGCTCAACATGAAAAAGCCCTTTACCATATTATGTTCTCTGCTCTCTGTGGTGAAAAGTTACTCATTTTTCAGTGTTCTGCTGAAATCATTGGATATGTCATCTCAGGGGAGCTTTCTGGACTCCTTCTTCACCACTCCTAAAACCTATCCTGTTGCCCAGCCAATTATAACTAGAATTAGTATAGTACATTTATCATTTTCACCAATATTTAACATTGATTATGTCAGATATCTTAAGATAAAATTTTTCTTTCAGGGACAAGGTTTGGAATTGGGTATAGGTTCACAGCGATCCACAACAGAGTGGACTTCTCCAACATCGACTCCCTTGTAGGTCCCAGTGATGTACACCCATGTCGTCTTCCCATTTCTGTAGGTGCGGCTGAGGCGAGCTGTGTAGGGGATGTCTGCCTTATACTTATATCCCACCATACTGACACTGCAGGAGTGGTTTGGTGGAACAGTTTGCTCCACAGAGACCGAGTAGGTTTTCGACTCCACCACAGTGGTTCCTCTTGAGAATTGCTTTGTTGTTTCAACACTGAGCGCAATACCTGCAGAGCCGATGAATGGGATTTTGGCGGTGATGCTACTACTGACCCCACTCGTGATGGCAGTGCTGGTGTCCCACCTTTTCTCCTCCATGTAGGTTTTTGAGAGCTCAAGTCTTTTCACAACTGGGCTGCACTCATTGTTGGATATGATGGACTTGGTCATGGTCTCTGGAGGATGCTGGAAGACTTTAACATTAGTGTTGTAATTGACATTGGAAATGCGCTCGCTGCTTATTTCTTTATTGAGGGTCAGGACCTGGTAGCTCTTGTACCAATGCTCCTTACCGTTCCAGGGAAGGAAGAAGGCCTCGTGTTTAACACTCACCTTCCCAAGGCCATATTTGTTCTTCCCAACATATGTGTCTCCGCATGTGGAGACTGCATTGCGAGGCACTGAACCCCAGGAGCCATCCTTCCATTCTAAAAATTCTAAGTTGTCTTTGTTTACCAGGAACTCAAATGAGCTGGCACGATGCTCTTTACCTGACAAGGGGTAGTAGCAGTAATGACCACTCCAGTTGGGGTTGTAGAAGCCAGATGAGCACCCATATTTGCAGACATAGTCGGTGCGATCGGCATATCCATTGTAAATTGAAACGGCACCAGACGGGAGAGAGCCAGACGAGGTCTGCCATTTCAGGTTGGAGTCACCAAACACAAAGGAGGAAGATTGACCCAGCCTGTTCTCAAATTCAGCAGGGGGCGGAAGAGCCAACAAAGATCCGTTGGTGGTGATTTGAGGAATCCTGTTCCCTAGATCTGGGTTCAGAATTGGAACTGTATACAAAGAAAGGGGGAAGACAAGAACAGTCATATCACATACACACGTCATAGTAGTATGGATTTGATTGGAGAAAGAAGCAGAGTCCCAGATTATTCTTTACTGTGGTTAAAATGTCTTATAAAGACTGAGGTTCATTGTCATGTAGCTTATCAAGAGAGATTACAAAATTCATCCACAAGAAGGAAAGTCAGTAGGACTTTACCAGTTAATTTCTTATCCTCAAGTTTACAGCAATCAACCCTTTTGAAAATGAAGAATGATATACAATTATGTTTTAGAGAACAGGAAAATCTAGATAACTGGTATGTCAGCCTTTGTAAATTGATTAAAGAAGACATAGAGTCTGATATTAAAGCTGGAGACAACTATAATGTTACAAAAAAGCCATTCAATACAAAACCTTATTGGGATAAATAGTTAAAAGAATGGTGGCAATCTATGCGTAAAGCAGAAAATGTTTCTGAAGTGTTTAAATAATATAGAAAGGAAGAAACTATTAGAAACCTTTAAGAATAGTCAGAATAGGTTTGATAAAAGATACAGAATCTACAAAAGACGTTATCAAAGAGGACTGGTATTAAACCTGAAGAGAATCCAAACGTCTGACCCTAAGAGATTTTGGTCAGAAGTAAATAAACTAGGGCCAAGGCGTAGTTGGAAAATACCCATGGAAGTGCTGGGGAATAATGGTAGTTTAGTGACTGGGCTGTCTGATATAATCAATAGATTTTAAGATTTCAAAGGTCTTTTCTCTAGTGAGACGTTTGACTTTGATGGGAGGTACTACGAGGACTTATGTCAGAGGAAAAATGTAATAGAGGGCTATATTTTAAAAGGGGAATATTGGATGAATAAGGATCTTAATAATAGTCTTACAAAAGAAGAAGTTGAAATGGCTTTTAATAAAGCTAAATTGGGAAAAGCGACAGGGTTGAAAATATCCCAAATGAAATACTAAAATCACCCAAACTATTTGATATTTTGTGTGATTTATTTAAAGGATACTTTGAACCTGGCAAAATACCATCTATGTGGCTTAAATCAATTATTACTCCGATACCAAAATCCCAAAATCCAAGGGTGCCTTTAAATTATAGAGGGATTAGTTTAATGAGCACAGTTTATAAGATGTATTCTACAATACTTAATGGGAGGCTTATGTTGTATTTAGAGAAAGAAGAGCTCCTTGTGGAAGAACAAAATGGGTTCCGTAAATCAAGATCATGTTTAGATCACATTTTGTATTGTCTACAATTATAACTAAAAGAATAAGTGAAAATAAGCCAACATATCCGTGCTTTATCAATTTTCATAAAGCTTTTGATATGATCAACAGGGATCTGTTAGCATATAAACTTATAGAGTACGGGGTAAACATTTTTATTGGGCACTGAAGTCTTTTTATCATAAGCCCATAGCATGTGTAAGATTGAATGAATTCCATACAAACTGGTTCCCAACATCATTAGGGGTAAAAAAGGGTGATGCTTTGTCCCCCACATTATTTGCAATTTATATAAATGATTTGGCAAAGGAAATTAAATCACTGAATTGTGGGATAAGATGTGGAAATGAAATGATAAGTATTCTTTTGTACGTGGATGACATAGTATTACTGTCACCCTCTGAAGATAATATGCAGTGGATGCTCTCCTATGATTGGTGTAATAAATGGAGACTATTTATCAATAGAAAGAAAACAGAAATAATTCACTTTAGAAAACCTTTAATTACTCGCAGCGCTTATGAGTTTAAAATTGGGTCACACAAGCTGAACATTGCAGATTCATATAAATATCTAGGTTTCTATATTGATGAACATATGAATTTCAGAAAAGGTGTTAAGGTTCTTGCTGATTCAGCACGTAGAGCTTTGGGAGGAATCATTGGTAAAAGCAAGAATCTGAAAGACATAAGTTTTCAAACTTATTCTAAATTGTTTCAAGCTTGTGTGTGCCCTATACTTGATTATATTGTGGGTGTTAGAGGACTTAGGAATATATCTAATTGTGAATTATTCCAAAATAGTGCCATAAGATATTTTCTGGGTGTGCATAAATATACCCCTACATTGGCGATAGTGGGAGACACAGGATGGGAATCATGTGAGGCTCGCTGGAAGGATATGGACGCAAATATGACGAGGAAAATATTTCTCTGGGATAAACACATTCTTGATCCTTGGTCTAACAATATACGCAAATTGTTTTGTAATCATGGTTTTGGTGAGTTGTTTTTTTAATAATGAAAAGCTGAATATTGGTTTGTTTAAAAAATCTGTTTGCTAAAGACAAAAGGCAGTGGTCCGACAATATATGGGCTAAGCCAAAATTGCGTATTTTTGTGATGATAAAACCGGAATATGGCACAGAAAATCATGTTGTATATAATTTGACAAAAAGGCAAAGCTCTTTATGTGATTAAGTGAGATCTGGGGTTTTGCCTTTGACTGTTGAAACAGGACGATATGTTAATTTAGAAGAGGAAAAACGGATCTGTCCCATGTGTTGTTTGAATGATATAGAAAATGAGTTCCATTTTGTTTTTTTTAATGTCCTTTTTATTGTGAACAGCGTGATTTTTTGTTTGGTAAGATAAAAGCAGAGATTGATTTGGTAAATATGGATGATGCTCAAAGACTGAGATGGGCTGTTCACATATGAAACATAAATTGAGGAAAAAATGAGAAAAAATGAGGAAAAAAGCTCTTTATCGAGATTAACTGAGGATTTGTTGTATGTATATGTATATATTAGTATTCATGTATTTCTCGGAATGATTTGTATATGCGACAGGAAGACGTTTGTTAAATAAGTAAGTTTGTGGTGTCTTGTAATCCCATGTGGGATGGGCCAAAATGTTTGGCATGACACAGAAATAAAATATAACTAACTTACTAACATTAAACAGGGAAAAACAAGATTCAGGGTATCAAAATGTTTACATTAAAATGAGAAATAGAAGCAGTAAATCACAAGTCTCAAAGTGAATTCCAAATCAAACTAAAAATGTATGGATAGATAGCAGTGAATAGAGTCAAATGGGGGAATGGTCTTTACTTATTGTCCAATATTGTCTCTGTTGTCATCTCTTAATGTTGTTTTTATTGCTCTTTGTGTCATGTTCTGGCAAACAAATGTTTTCTGTTAATCTAAGTGTATCAAAAATTAGTTAGTTAGGGCGCTTAATTTCCACACTGTGGAAAATACCAAAAAAGTCCAAAGACATTTGCCGCTGCTCATTAGGCCTAGAGCTCTGAGCACAGTTTTAATTGAAGGTGACTCTGATGAGCATATCAACATTTTTCTCAACTCAGATCTTCTCTTATCTGGATTTTGGCAGCTGAATAGTCAGAGGACACTATTTATATTTCAGTGAGCAAATCAACTTTGAACTATTAAAGTGGAAACTACGCACAAAGTAGACACAGAGACATATCAACAACAAACAAGCAGCATATATCCCATACATGCTGCAAAGGAAATTCACGGAACCAGTTTCTGTTTACCTTTTCCGATCTGTGAGCTCTTCTTCACGATGTCTTGCAGACTAGCACTAGAGGAAATAGCCAGCAGGGCCGGCAGCAACAACACTGACAGCTTCATCTAAAACACAGCACAAAACCACCAAACATACTTTGAAATCATATGAAACATAAAAACTCCTAAACACTGTCACATTTCCCAATTAACCATGCCACCTCTTGTATGCTTCTAGGATTCTTTAGAAAAACACAAATGTCCACAGCACAGTAAAATGAATATACCTTACCATTTCAGTGACAGTCAAACATCAGTTTGTCCATCTCCTGTCACCTCCAGGCTTATATACTGTAGCTGCTTTATTGCTAAATCATAACCACATAGTTTCACTTCCACTTGGCTCTGAACTTGAGTAATTTAATCATTGTAAGAGTTTTATTGTCTCTATCAGATCCAATAAATAACTCTTTATTTCCAACTTTTTCTCCATGACGGACAGTTAACACATGTCCTTTTCTTTCAGCTTTTCTAGCAATAGAATCTCTCCAAAACCTGCAGTAAACACAACAAGTTACACCTTGTTAGATCACAGACTAAAGATGGAGAGTAGTTCTATTTCATCCCTGCTGATGGTGAAGCCAGCATCTGTGCCCCCCGCTCCTGGTATTAAGTTGTTTTTTCCTTTGCTGGATGTAACCTTCGTTGTTGTGTTTTCGCCGAAGCTATCTATTTTTCCAGCGATTTAGTAACCGTTAACGGTTAAGGGCCGTTACAGAGTCAACGCGAGTGACGCGAGCAACGCGAACAAGCAACGCGAACAAGCAACGCGAACAAGCAACGCGAACAAGCAACGCGAACAAGCAACGCGAACAAGCAACGCGAGCGACGCGCTCCCTTTCATAGTCTAAACAGCGGACGCAAGTAAACCGAAGCGTCACGGGCGATGCGTGAAATGCAATACACCGCCCACGCAACAGGGGGTAGCAGAGTGCTCCACGGTGTTCGGTCGGCAGAGCCAGACCCTCCCGGAGAGTGGCTCTTGTCAGGGAGCATATATACCTATGGTCAGGGAGCAGCTGGCTGGCTGATTTCTTTTTATCAGATGCTCGTTTCCCCACCAGTACAGTATGCTACGATTGGGTAGCACTGACCAATACATTGATAAAAGGTCGCTTATAAATGGTTTAGCAGGTTTTAAAAATATATAGATACATTTGGGTCTCTCTCTTGCCTCTTGAGGAGGACACAGCATAGACTACACACAACGTTGATACATACCGAAAAATGTGACTCAGTAGTCCTATGTTTGACGAAATTGCACAGATATGTTGATTCAATATTTTTAATGTACAATACGTGCAGTGTCGCCCCCACCGACAACGCATAGTATTGTGCGCATCGGCGCGTCGCGTATCAAAAACTGGGACAACACATTTGGCTACGCATCGACGCATAATGGCGGCTGAAGCGTAGCGATGCGTAGCCTTGCGGACGCGTATGCGTACCGATGCGTTGACTCTGTAACGGCCCTAAGGCAGCATTTGCGCCACCTACTCCTGGTGTTAAGTTGTTTTTTTCTTTGCTGTATAACCTTCATTGCTGTGTTTTCGCCCAAGCCAACTATTTTTCCAGCGGTTTAGCAACCATTAATACGTCCGGTATATTCGCCGCAGCTGACCTGTCGCACGCAAATGTGACTTCATGGGAGCACCGTAACTATTGATACTCGCGCGTGGTGGTCGCGACATAGTTGCAGTCTTCTCTTGAACAGAGGTGGCGCTAATGAAGAAAAGCTACCGACTTTGCTATTTCTACGGACTAGAAGAAGAAGAAAAAGGTAAACAATGGCAGAACTGGCAGCAGCATTGACGTCAATGTTTTGATTTGATTCGATGACCTGCTTTGTCGCATCTAGCCTTTAATTCGCCATAAAAGACCTCATCTTAACCCAGTAAGCTTACAAGAGAGACTTGCAGTCACTCTGAGAGTCCTGGCATCCGGTTGCCCTCAAACTCGTCCATGCTTCCTGTTTCCACTTTGTCGCGCACCGCTGAAAAAAATAGAGTGGTGCACAACCTCCGTGTGACTCTGTCTGACGCACCCACCGCTAGCCTTGCTTAGCACAGATCCTGGAGGTAACCAGCTCCAACTAGCCTACTGCTCCCAATAATTGACAAAATAACGCCAACATTTTCCTATTTACATGTTGTGATTTGTATAGTCACAGCGTGTACAAATAACAAGGTCACATGAGACACAGCCATCTTCTAACCGTATACATACTGGGAACTATATTCTCAGAAGGCGAAGCACTGCTACTTAGGCAGAGTGATTAGCGCAACACCTGAAAAGCACCATTGTTACTCTCTGCTCCTCACCACGGGGCTTCTCAGGTGCTGCGAGCAAATCACTCCGTCCAAGTAGCAGAAGTAGCAGTGCTTCGCCTTCTGAGAATATAGTTTCCCAGTTAGAATATGGCTGTGTCTCATGTGACCTTGTTATTTAAAACATTTCTCAAAATATATTTATAAAATGTGATGTTAAAATCAAATAGCAGCTTCACGTTTTTGTGCTGATTTAGCTTGGATAAATGCTGGGGAAAAGGGACTTATTACATATGATAACATAATGTATATCGAAAGAGTTTATTTTGTTTATTCAATTGATATGTGAAACTACAATGCTTACAAATAGGGATATTTCTTTGCCCTTGATCCAACAAGGAAATGGTTGTAAAGGGGCATTGTAAATGATAAAATCCAAAAAAGCTTCTGTGACGCCAAAAAACAATAATGTTTCGTGATTAGAAGAAAACAGAAAGAAAAGAAAGTAACAGTAAGAAAGTTCAGCTCTATATGTGCTGCATGAATAAAGACTGACAAAAGAAAAGCAAAAGAGCCTATGGCTATCAAACAGGTGCACAATTTCTCCTGGTGATTTACACATTTTATCAGCAATGTTATCAGTAAGTTATGACTGGACATAGCAGGCTCAAATTAGTTTTAAGAGTTTTCAGGCTAGAAGTTATTTACCTGCTTCCGTTGTGCTAATTTGGCTAGGATAAATGCTACAGAAAATGAATTAATTCATATACGAATATGAAGAGTTTATCCTGTTTATTCAGCAGGATTGTATAACTCCAGTGATCACAGAGAAGGATGTTCCAATTTAGGTCTTTTTCTGTCTTGCTTTTGATCCAACTTGGCCTTGAACTTGATATAGTATATCGTAAATTATACCATCCAAAGATTAAAAGGTTTCTGTGATACCAAACAAACATGTCATAAAGTTGACATTTCTCTTTCTCTTTCTTTTCCCTTAAATTAATTTAAGAGATTATTAACCTTTGAAAGCATAAAGATAAGGCTTTAACAGAAATGAAACAGCTCTGTTCTTTTATTGCTCCAATATAGATGCAGCTTGTTTTCTGCTAAAAAAGATACGGTACAACCGCGAGGAAGGGCGCAGATCAGAGACAAAGGGCAGCGCAGGTATTTGTGGTTTTTGCAAAAGGTGGTTGCACCTTCAAAGATCAGCGCCAACAAGTTAAAAGTTGTGATAATTTGAACTTTGAGAGCAGTGCTTAGCGGTAATTTCATGCGGTGCGCCATGCCAATGCGTAATGCTTCCTCCAGGTTGTGTCTTGTAATGGCAAAATTACATTTAAGCATGATTCTTTTATATTTTTAACTTATTTCTGTTTTAGTTTCTCTCACAAAGTCTGGAACATATAATGTGAGCACTGTTTGTCTGAACCGATAAAAGTACAAGGTCACAGTAAACTATCTCTATGTGCAGATTCAGTTTTCCCATGCCAGTTGAGATATAACCGGGGGGCTCAAAGTTGTACAGGGGGGAGGAGGCGAATATGGCTCCAAGATGTCTCCTGTGCTTTTAGATTGTCTTTATGTGTATCAGATTGCCTGTGAGAAATGAAGAGTCATGATAAGCCAAGTTATGTGCTGTCACTCTGAAGATGTATTTAAGCTCAGTCTTCCTGTTGACTCGTTGAAGAGACATTTTCCACACTGAGCTGTCGTGCCCTTTGTGAAACCTGTGTTACTCCTATATTCTTGCAAGTTTATAATAAAATACAAAAACCTAACTTGGTTTAGTTTGCAAATGTCTTTATTTTGTTTCACAAGTCTAACTTTCTAAAATTGACTCCTGCTGCAAACAGAAACTTCCACAACAGTCTCATAATAGAAAAACAATAGCACAGCCATGCGGAGTGGTTTTACCTTGAATCATGTGTAGGCTGCTATAAATTATAACTACAGCACTATCACATGACTCCAACATCACCACCATTAAGCTGACGATGGCGTTTAATGTCCTTGACAGCCTCTGAGGTATCATGTATCCACTTGTTAGCAACCGCCTTTTTTAAGACACGTAAAAAAAGCTTCAACATTCATGAGTGGGGTATTTACTGATGTGTTTTATGTCGTAGGAAAAAAAAACGTGAAAATCTCTTAAGCTTGTGTTAACTAAATGCCTACGGGCATCTAACCAAAAAGCCATTTGAAAAAAAAACATTGATTTCATAACAAGGAAACCGGAAGTGCAGAAATACTAACTTATTTCTGGGTTTTAGGACTCATTCCCTACAGCACTCAGAACAAAGTCAGTATATTATACTGCAGTTCAATATTTTAAGTTGGGAATAAGCACGTTCTTTGTGTTGATTTTAGATGATGTGAATTCACGTGTTTATTATTCAACAACATGTTTTAACTTCAGTGATTACAGAGAAGGATGTCCCAATTATGTTGTCTGTTTATTTGTTTGTCCTTGCCCTTGATCCAATGGGACATAACACATGCATTGTAAATAATACAATCCAAAGATTAAAAAAAGCATTGTGATGCCAAACAAACAGAACATGACATAAAGTTGTCCTAGTCCTTTCACGTGTAAATTATATATGTAATATAAATTTAAGAGATTATTAACCTTTGAAAGTAAAAAGAAAGATAAGGCTTAAAAAGAAAGTCAATACAGATCCTGGGTATACAATGAACTTAGTGTGAGTGGAATTTAGAGCAGTTTGTAGCATTAGATATTAATAAACTGCAAATAAAACGAATTGGCCGCACAATTAAGGATATAAAAGAGAGATAAACTTTTAGTCTTATTGATTTCTTCTACCCCAATATTTAATGGTCAAAGTCAAAGCCCAGATAAAGTGAGAGTGTGTTTGTTTTTGATTAGGCAATAAGGCAGGTATATCTGCCTGGATACGTTGGAATGGTTCATAAATCTGATGGTGAGTAATGCTTAGATACATTTCAACCACTTTTTATAGTAGGTTAGAAGTAGAAAGTTAATTTATACAAGAAATGTACCGCCACTAACCTAATTAAAAAGCAATCATTGCAATACTACTTATAATTTGAATTTTCTCAGATGCATAAACAGATAAGTCAATAATTCTCATCTTCCGCATTACAAAGTCTTGTCTTTAAAACAAACACTGCCTTTTTAGCCATCTCAGTGGCTCAAGATATGATGTTCTGATATTTTCACCAAGTCTGGATTTGTTTAGAAACACTATTTTGTTCTGTGTTTCATTTGCAGATGACGCTGCCAGTGTTGCTGCTGTTAGCCCTGCCTGTTATTTACACTGAAGGTAAACTAAAACTTCCCACGTTGCTGTTACTTTGTCCTCATTTATGTATTACTTTAAATGGGATGAGGATAGAAATTGCTTTTACACAAAATGTAGAGAGCAAAAATATGTGTATGAAAATAGGAGGAAAGAGGAAAAGAGAGGGAAAAAGGAATTCACTTTATTATTGTTAGATAACATATTTGAATTATTTATTAAAACTTATTTAACTTGCTAGTATTACAGCTGTACCTTTTTGGTTTTGAGAGACAATTTACGGAAATCACCTCTTTGGAGCTGAGACATCCAAATAGTTCAGGCTGTCCTGACCTGTTCATATACTTACGAAAGTAATACACTGTAATTAGTATGTACCTTATTCCTCATATTTATTACTGTAAGCCCCACATTGACATTTAAAACATACTATAGACTTTTTTTAGGTTACATTTGTCTTCACAAGCTACTGTAGTTTAGCCTGGATGCCAGCCGAACTTAGCCCCGCCCACAACATTCAAGGTCGGGAAGTTCACATTCTGACTAGAATCTGAGTATGACCACGTCAGGTTAACTGTAGTTAGCTAATGACATTTTCCTCAGTAAGACTATTAGTACAGTAGTTAGCTTGATATGCTAACCATTGCAACTCATGTCTGAGCAAGGGGTTGAGGCAGACTAGGTAGACTATGTAAATTAAGCCAAAACATCTTGATCAACCCCTGGTGGCTGGCTGCATTACATGTCATAAATCCAGCTCCCTTCATGTTAGCTTCAATGTGGGACATTGACCAAACTAAAAAGTCAAAGTACACGTTAAATACATTTTTCATAAAGATGGTTTCTGTCATTTTAAGTCTGATCACGCTGATGTTTGTTTAGTTGTTCATTGTTCTGATAAGTTTAGGTTTTGTTTAGATATGTGATGCTATAAAAAGGGTGAAACATCATGATAGACAGCTGTGATTGACACTCAATTGGTCAGGAAGCTGTATGAACAGGACTTCGATACCACAGCTCTACTGCCTGATCACTACTGGCAAAATCTGGCTCCAAGATTACAAGATGGCAGCACCCTTATCCAGAATATTTTGGCTTCACTTTGGACAGTGGAAGGATTTGTAAGTGATTTAAAAACTATTTTGAGGTAAACTATTTGCATTTTTGCTCTCCATTGGCCGGTTTTGTTTTGCCCTATAGCCTTTATTACAATTTTAGCTGATACATATTATGGATACATCATTTGATTACTGATGTCATGTGGTTTATACTTTTACTATTTATACTATTTTTCCTTTCTTTTATACAGTCCTGCTAAACCCAAGTCTGGAGGACAGAGTTCCTAAGATCACTGCTAACGGATCAACAAATCAAGCTCTTCCAACTCCTCCAGATATTGAGGACAAGCTGGACCGGGTGTCCTCAATCAAGTTTGATAAAACCAACCTGGAATGGCAGATCTTTAATGGCTCTCTTCCCAATGGAGCTGTGTTCATCAACAACCAATATGTTGGACGCCCGACTATGTCCGCCAATTCTTTGGCCAGGCTGGTTTCTACAACCATGGCATGGGTCCTTACTGCTACTACACCTTTAAAGGGAAAGAGTATGTTAGCTCTTTACTTTGGCCATTTGAGATCCTGGTAAACAAAGACAACTTTGAGTTAATGGAATGGAAAGATGGCTACTCCGGTTCAGTTCCTCAGAATGCTGTTGAGACCTGCTCTGGTTGCAATATATATGTTGGAAAGAACGAGTATGGTCTTGGGAAGGTTGTTGTTAAAGATAAGGTCTTCTACCTTCCGTATGATGGGGATGAGTATTGGTACTACAGCTATCAGGTCCTGAGCATTAGCAAAGATATATACAGCGAGGACATGTCTGATGTCAAGTATAAGACTGATGGTGTTAAAGTCATTGATTATCCTCCAGAGACCATGCGCAAGTCTTTCATCACCAACTATGAGTGTCAGTCAGTCACAGCGACAGCTACCGTCTCAAAGACAATCCAAGTGGAGCAAACGTGGGACACCAGCTTTTCAATCACAGTGGGAGTCAAGACTAGCATCACTGCCCAAATCCCCTCAATCCTGTCCACAGGTATTGAGTTTAGTGTGGAAAAAAAACTCCAGTTTACAGAGGGGACCACTTATACCGAATCCACCACCAGCACTGTTTCTGTTGAGGTCAATGTCCCACCAAACCACTCCTGCCGTGTCACTTTGGTGGGATATAAGTACGGAGCAGACATCCCTTACACTGCACGCCTCAAGCGCACCTACAACAATGGGGGAATCTCATGGACATCCATCTCTGGAAACTACAGCAGCGTCCAAATGGGAGAAGTCCGGGGTGTGGTGGATCCCTGTGAACCTGTACCTGATCCCACTCCCTGTCCCTGAGAGAAGAATGGAAAAGGTTCTATGTTATACAGTACCTGACATATTGTGGCTACCCTTAAAGGTACAATATGTAACATTTCTGCTTTAAAATGTCTAAAAATGACCATACCTATGTTATATATTTTTATGAGTTGTGTTCTTACACTATCCTAAATGTTTCCACCAAATGTCAAACCCAGAGAAATCTGTTATTTTATTTTCAGACACGGCACGTTTCCTTTAGTCGCCCGTCAGTGGCGTCATATAACCTTTCACCCTCCAGTTACTCTAACTTCCGTCAGAACACCAGCACCAAGATGATACGTTCAGGAGTAATTGTAAACCATACAATGTCACAGAAAAAAAATACTTGTAACCGTAATACTGCTTTTTTTTTTGCCATACAGCATCATTTTGTGATTAATTACATCCCACTTTTTATCACAGTAATACAACAGAGACCTTATCTATTTTGAAAGTTCAATATCGATACCAGCTTGACGTTACTACAATGTGCTAACGTTGATGCTAAAGCTTTGTGGGTAAAATTGAGGTTACAACATTGTTCAACACGCTAATAGTTATTTTTAGTATGACTGTTTCAACCACAGCTAACAGGACTGAGCTAACCCACGAATAACTTCACTAGTAACGTTAACGTTAGCTGTATAGATAGACGATTAATCTAATGCTAATTTAGCCAAAGTAGCACACCCCGGTCTGTCTGCCTCACTCCCCCGGCGCAGAGAGACTCAGTCGGGATGACAGCTGACAACAGCCCTGAGACATAAAGCTAGCTAGTTACCGTTAGCCCCCAGTCAGCTATCAGACAGCTACTTCCATATGCAACCCCCGGCCAGAACTTATCTCCAGTGCCTGGTGCTTATGACGCTAACGGCAGTTTAATTAAACGTCGGGAAACAGACAATATCAGACCCAGCACCGAGTCACAACAGCGGCCATCCATAGCGGTAGCTAGCTACATCTCCGTAGCGCTACCGGTGTATGTGCCGAAAATCTCCTCCCTGCCGAATTCCTCCCCCCTTCGCGTTTAGCTGTCTTTACGGTTAGCTAAATTAACCCGACAAAAGGTGGGTTAAGCACCAAAACGAAAAGTTAAGATTACTGAAAAGTGAAGGGGAGATAATTCCGGGCAACAACAGGTATCGATCGACCTGGCTCGCTGTCGCGGAGATTTCCCCGATAATCCCCACCCACACCCGTCTCTCAGCCTCGTTTAGTAGCTTGCTAGCGTTACAACAAACCCCGTCCGCCCCAGTGTTGAAACCATCCAAAAGGTGACATTGATATGTGAAATATTTTGTGTTTTAGCTGCTGGCTACTGTTAGCTTGCTGGCTCACTAGCTAACTGGTCAGCTACAAATAAAAATCTAATCAAGAAAAACGTAACTATGTTGGGGAAACTGCAGCTATTTTATTAGAATAACATGAATAAACTTGAATGGGTAAACTCGTCCGTGAACTGATGCATTCTAACTGGCAGTGAAGGTGTTTAACACTAAAAATTCCCATAATTCCACGCAACTTCACAACGTCATCAAAAGTCCAGTTTTACCGTCCATTGTTTTGGTTGAGAGACCCCTAGCGGCAGAAAGTTACATATTGTACGTTTAACATTGTAATGAAAAGCTTAACAATAAACTTGCTTTTATTAGAAATTAGCATTTAATCATTGTTACTTGTAAAATAAACTTTTAATGCAAACTAATGTATTACAAGCCTGCATTTAAAATAAAATGTTCCACAGACTGCTTTGACAGTTCGTAAAGTTTCTTTGTTGAATAGCTGGGATGTGCTTTTTGTCTGTGTGAACTGTAACCTCCATGGCTTCTGAGATTGTTTGTACCCTGCCTTTGCCCAGTAGGCACGTTCATCCATTTATTGCCACCACAGACTGGTGGAACATCTGCAGCATCCTGTTACAGACACTGAAGCCTTGAAGCCTCTGCAGGAAGTGTGCCGACTCTTGCCTTTCTTGTAAGATAAGCATATGTTTTATAATTTGTGCATATTTTTGACCATGTCATGAGTTATAGCATAAGAGATCATTCTGACACCACATGTGAACCTTAGTGGTATAAAGGAGCTTAATACTTGACCACCGTTTCTGTAAGGTGGAAATGCTGTTATCAGTACAATATTTATATTCACAGTCAGCAGAGGGCAGCAACAGACTGAGAAATGAAGGTTGACATTTGACAACAAGGTTTTGGACACAACTGTTGCATTGAATCTATTCACTGACATTTAAAATAGATAGGACATTTAAAGTATATATATGTGTATATGTATGTATGTATATGTATGTATGTACGCATACATATCTGTCTTTAACGTTTTTATTGTCATAGGTTATATTTCAGTTTTGTATAAATGCACATTTTAAAGACCGAAACAAAAATCAATTAATGAATCAATCAAGATGGTTTAATGGAAAACATTGTTTTTCACTTTCACCTGCAATGCAAGTGTTTTTGAAATATTTTTTTATTGGCAGTGTTGAATGTGAATGAATGAATTAAAACCGTTAAACTACAACTAAAAACTAGAAAATAACAATCACATAAATAGCTAATTGTAATAATAAGAGTTCATGTTAGAAATGTTTTATTAGTAAGTGGTCCTTTGGGTTATTGATTCATTGTAGCAGTTTTAATGATATTGCACCAAAACAATACATCACACAATGCTTTTTATAGGAGTTATGTTTTAATTAAAAAATATATATAAAATCATGGGCCTGTCATGTTGCAGGTAACAGAGTGAGAGTTACAGGACGCTCTGTTCTTCCAGTGAAATGGTTTCATCCAGCAGTTTTACTGCAGCTCTCACTGGCACTTAACCATAGATAAATAAAATATAGACTCCCATCTTTCTCTCCATGCATCTATCTATATCTCCCTGTCTTTTTGTCTCACACACACACTGTATACACTCACATCTCTGATGTTTCAATAACCATATAACATAACTGCTCTCTCTCTCTCTCTCTCTCTCTCTTTCTCTTCCTCTTCCTCTTTCGCTCTCTCTCTCTCTTTCTCTTCCTCTTTTGCTCTCTCTCTCTCTGGCTCTACCACATTATTTCTGCTTTAATCTGCTTCATATAATATAACATGGTTCCTTTATTAGCATCTTGTGAATGCATCTAA
The DNA here is from genome assembly GCF_010015445.1 of Perca fluviatilis. Lineage (NCBI taxonomy): Eukaryota > Metazoa > Chordata > Actinopteri > Perciformes > Percidae > Perca > Perca fluviatilis. Next base: position 29,080,132 of record NC_053134.1, on the reverse strand, counting down.
GCAGGATAAAGAAGAAGTAAGCAATAATAATATAAAATGCGGAATTCATTTACTCAAGTACACATTCAAGGTACCTGTACTTTACTTGAATGTTTCCATTTTTTGGTACTTTATTGGTTTATTCCTCTACAACAGAGGTAAATATTATACTTTTTACTCCACTACATTTGTCTGACAGCTTTACTTTTCAGATGATTTTTTTTCCTCCCCTTCCTGTCCAGTGAAATCCAGTTATCCCCAGATGTGCTGATGTTGAATGTTTGAGATGAACTGGAGGATGAAGTGTTCCTTTATGTGAACACCATGAAAGACTTTTTAGAGATACGTGCTTCTCATAGGGACGTTACAAACATATGATGATTTTATAGAAGATGATATATTGCTGTAGATTAAACTACCCAATAGTATATAAAGAGGGTTAAAATGAGCACAACTTTAAACATCTATAGCAGTAAAATGCAACATGCACATTAATGCAGCAGGAATATTAATCCAGAAACATCTGATATAATAGGAAAACTCTGACAGGGAACATTCTACTGCAAAATCAGTACTTTTACTTTAAGTACTTTATACATTTTGCTGATAGTAAAGGAAGTAAAGGATCTGAATTAGCTTCCACCAATGCAACCCAAAGTCTCTCTTTTGATATAATGAAACTGCAACCACAGTCAGTCAACTAAACTCCTTCTGATCAGTTGAAAAAGGCTTTTGAAAGTTGGTCAAATGCCACAGAAATCTGAGATGCAATAACAAACACAGATAAATCAGGGATAAATGTCCTGAAAAAAAGGTGACAGCAAGGCGGCATCACAGCAGCAGATTTTGCATACAGATAGAAGGTCAGAGGGAGTGAGTGGCGTGAGATTTAGGCGAGCCTGCACTTTGCTGTGCCCTTGAAGGTCCCCTCAGGTTTCATTTCAGCTGAGTGAGCTGTTCCATTTTAGGGTGTTTGGATAGATGGCTGCCTCCGCTCAGGGGTGACAGCGATCAGGCAAACAGCTCATTAAAAGACAGCTGAACTACCCGGCCGTGGCTGTTTTAATTAGATACTGACAGTAACGAGTTGCTTCGTGCCTGAAGCCACTATTCTCTAAGGTGAGTTATTATCTGTCACTCACACACAGACATGAAGACATCAGCATATGGATAATGTGCTACATGTTTTGTATATTTGCATACATGCTCCAATATGTTGAAAACATGTACCACTTTTTACATTTTAAATACCAGTACTAGAAATACCAGTACCATTGTAAAATATTCTCTATATAGTTTTTAAAACATTTCAAATATTGTTTATGTACACAACAAACTAACTTATTTACCCCAAACTATGATCTTTTCCTAAACCATAACGATGCCCTGCACGTTGAAAAATGATGCCAAAGGGTCCTGACCAAGCATCTGTTTGTGACAAGTTAGGAATGAAAATGTTTTGGCTCAGAGTATAATTACATTAGGTTGGTGAACAGACTTCGTCTTCAACAGTGATTTCTGAAGAATCACTTCCAAATGTGCAAATGTTTTTAACTTTATTAGCATTATATACGTTTCTACTGTTTAGTTTTTTGCGGATGCTTCTGATTCTTCTTCTCCGCCTCCGGGAAAACAAGGCCGCATTGCATTGTGGTGTACGGGAGTAAAATGTAGGGTACATCGTATATACACTCAAATTAGCTGTGCATTGTGGGTACAATATAGCGGACTATAGAGTGAACAAAATTAACCGCGGGGGATATTTGATCCCCACTACAAGATGGCGAACACACTATATAGTGCAGTATATCCGTGACAGGGAGCGATTTCGAACACTGCTGATGTTTCCTGCAGTGGAGAGCTGAATCGGTTCCAGCGAGTGAGGTGCGGGTTGCATTTGTGCCCATGGTCGCACGCCCAGCTGAGCACACAGGACAATAAGCGCTCATTGCCATATCAGAGGAGCCAAACTGCCGTGTTCACCATGAAAAATGCATGGGCTTTATCTTTGAGTACATTTGCATTTCAGAGCTTCATCTTACCTGGCATCTCACGACAGCATGACGGCATTTGCCTCTCTCTGTGGCTGTGTGTGCACACCTGGTAACTGTAACTGTAATTCATTAAGTGCCATTAGTCCTATTATAGTGATGTAAAGATGCACCTTTCCATTTTTTTATTTTCTGTTTTTGTTCCACACACAGCTCTGGATTGGTTAAAAGGTAATTTTACATGGCCTCTGTCCCGTCACCATAACATGGGGAATATCTGGGTAAGATTGAACTTGACGTGGTTGACTTCCGGAGATCAAGGCTTAACCCTTGTGTTGTCCTCGGGTCAAAAAGGTTTTTTTCAACCAAACTGCCCTAAAATAATGTCTGGAACTCATACAACGTTCTTCACCAGTAAAATAAATGATTACTTTCATTGAATATTGGTTGTTTTATTCAATTTACAGCATTTGAAGATTACTGATCTTAGCCATTAGTCAGACTAATTTATAATTTCTGCTTTTTAGCTCAAAGATTAAGGTATAATGTCATATACATTAGGTGTATTGACCATGAATTAAAAAAAAACTTTGAAACAAGTTCATGGTCAACAGAAAGACAACACAAGGGTTAATTAAAACTCTGTGCGAAGTAATCTGCCAAATGAGTGTCTATAATGCAGAGAAAGTTAACAAAATACCCAATGTTAAGCAAATCTGGTTAAAGCTATTTATAAAGACCATTACTCTGAAAGTCTAGCTAGCATCCTCTTGCTGCTCCTTGGTCACAGTTGTAAGTAATAGGAAGTCTGGGGTTTTGCTCCACCCGGCTCCATCAGATTATGTCTACCTCTAAATTAACTCTGCCTGGACTTTACTTTAATCTCAGTGTTGTGAAATGTCTCCTTTGCTGCTACCTCTCCCTGTCAGGCCTTCCTGTGTCCTCCGTGCTCATGATAGTAATGAATGCCGACCTGCTGCCCCCCTCCAGGCCCCGATCTGCCCTCTCTTTCTTCATGCCCTCTGATTCATCTGCTCCCTGTCACACATGTTTATGTCACTGGCTATGCTAATATCCTTAACAATATGCTAATAGCGGGCCAATGAATATTCATTAATTTATTGGAATATATTCAGGATGACAGTGGGGGAGCTGAGACTTCGATGTCAATGGAGGAAAGGTTCCACTAAACTTTTGTGACTGCTCTGTCTAAACTTCCTGACAGGATGACTCACCAGGTGACCTGAGGAAGATAATGAAGGTTGCTGGTTTGATTTTCCCAGAGGCTGAGCACACTGAGCTGGTGGGTTAGGAAGAACATTTTGGGCCTTTTAAAATGATACAAAGTCAATTCAAGACCCCTCATTAAAGGTTACATACTTACAGTGTTGAAGCAACACTAGAGAACTTTTCCCGCTTCGGTCCCCCTACAGGTTGTCTCATTGGATCTACAGCTCGAGCTAACCGATCTGGCAAACTTGCATAATGTAATGTAACGGACAATTCCACTTCCAACCTGTAGAGGGACTGAAGCGGGAAAAGTTCTCTAGTGTTGCTTTAAAGTAACGTAACTTGATTTCTTTCTGTTACTTTTGGATTACCTCAATACCAAATGTGCAAATAAAGACAAGAGAACATAAATAAATGGGATAACTTTTATTTAAAGGTCCCATGACATGCTGCTTTTTGGATGGTTTTATATAGGCCTAAGTGGTCTCCTAATACTGTATCTGAAGTCTCTTTTATATAGACCTTAGTTGTCCCCTAATACTGTATCTGAAGTCTCTTTTATATAGACCTTAGTGGTCCCCTAATACTGTATCTGAAGTCTCTTTTATATAGACCTTAGTGGTCCCCTAATACTGTATCTGAAGTCTCTTTTATATAGGCCTAAGTGGTCCCCTAATACTGTATCTGAAGTCTCTTTTATATAGACCTTAGTGGTCCCCTAATACTGTATCTGAAGTATCTTTCCTGAAATTCAGCCTTGGTGCAGAATTACAGCCACTAGAGCCAGTCCCACAATGAGCTTTCCTTAGGATGTGCCATTTCTGTGTTTGTAGCTATTGAGGAGAAGGGGAAAAGGGGGCAAGGTGGAGGGTGGGGGTGTGGCCTTGACCAACTGCCATGCTTCGCGCTGGAAACGCCATGATGTCTCTCTCTTTCTCATGGGCAGACCAAATTCTCTGGGCGGGCAAAGCAGAGAAAGAGGAGGTAACCTTTCCCCTTATGACGTCATAAAGGGAAGATTCCAGATCGCCCATCTGGAGCTTTCATTTTCTCAAAGACAGAGCAAGATACCCAGGGCTCGGTTTACACCTATCGCCATTTCTAGCCACTGGGGACCATAGGCAGGTTGGGGAACTCATATTAATGTTAAAAAACCTCATAAAGTGACATTTTCATGCCATGGGACCTTTAAACTTCACTTAAAACACTCGCGTATATACAAGGACAGAACAATGTAACCTTAAAAATGAAAATGGGTCCTGTGCTCAGTGCATTTTTTTTAACAACTTTAACTTTTCATAGAGCAGATTCAGGCAGTAGCCTACTGACCGACAATGAAAGTGAACAACACATGAGCACTTGCCGCTAATTAACAAATGCTTGCATGCTAACATGCTTAGCTAAGATAGTGAACGCGGTAAACATAGCAGAAAAAGCAACACAGAAAACTGAAAATCTCCTGGATTTGTTTTAAAAGAGCTGATCATTTTAAAACAGACTGTCACCTAAACTTTATAACCTTTTAAAAGTGATTGTGTCTCCTAGTGCAAAACAAAATTTTTCATTGCAGTTTACAGTAAAATAGGGTGAACAGATGTCCCGAAAAATCCGTGACAGTCCCGAAATCCAAGCAGTTGTCCCGAATCCCGAACCCTGCCCTAATTGTGCCGAAAATTAGAAAAGTCTCAAGAGCAGACTCTGGAGTAGTTATAGTCTGATTGAACATTATAAACTGTTCATGTAATTCCCGTAATCACCTGAGTTCATGATTTTAATGTTTTTTTATTTGTATTTTCGGGTTTACAAGACAGACTGATTAAAAATAATAAATAATCTTGGTGCGGAGTTTTGAAATTCATGTTAAGTGCAGGCAGCCACGAGAAGGAGTGATTGGATTGGATGTTGCTGATGTTAAAGCGCAGTCAGTTGGTCGGAGTTTTGAAATTCATGTTACACCTTGTCCCGAATTTTACCCATTCTCATCTGGTCACCCTACAGTAAAACAGCAGTATTACAAAATGTAATGTTTCATGAACTGAAGAGAAAAAGAGGGAATGTGCAAATAAGCAGTTTTTCTGATCTGATTTAAACCAACTTTTAATTAAAGTAAACATACAAATACTTTTAATATAACAAAAATAAGAGCCCCGCAGTAGGCCTACTCAGCTCACAGTGTGAATGTGTACAACTGTATGTGAATATGTGCACAGAAGTGGCAGTTGTTTCTTTGACCTTCAGTTTTAAGTGATCTCACTTTTTTCCCCACCTGGACCTCATCTGCATATTTTAATAGCTTGCCTTTGGCTGTGTTCAACTTTTTAACCTTTATTTATTCACGGGAAACTTTCCAGCATTATCATACTTCTATTGTCTCTGTGCTGGGAGCTTCCCAGTACAGCTCACTGCTCCTGCTGGTCTCTGTGGAGCTACACTGCAGTGGCAGAAGGGGAGGAATGCCTTGCTAAAGGGCACCGAAAGTATCGGTATAATGAAGTGGTAGTGTTAATTTTTCACATTTTCCCAGCTGGTAAGGGAGCTACGTCATTGCTGGGCATATCCTAACCTTGACTTTGAAAAATAACTACTAACCAGGGTGTGGCCACTCCCCAAGTCTTCAGTTCTACATATTGCATCTAGAACCACACAACAAGCCCACAAATTACAGCGTAGAAGGAAGCTTGTAGACATGTATTTATGAACAAATCATCAAATTGAAATATGAGCAGCCGAAAGTTCCATGAAATGTTTGCCATTAAAAATACATTTTCAAAGATTTTTCTTTCAAAAAGGTCTTAAATCAAAAGCAAACTGTCAGAATCTGCTCTATTGCCAAGTTGGTTTTAACAGACAAGGCTACAAGGTTTAGGTGCATAACGCTAAATATAGTAAGAGAAAATAAAAGGGACAAATACTATAAGGAAAATTAGAATATATCTGCCTTTAAAATGACAGATCTGTACAGTTTTGTACAGGAATGCGCAAACGGTCACAGTATGAACTTGTAATGTGCAATAGTAAAAGATATGTGCGAATTGAAAGTGTTGAAGAGATGTGGAGACTATGCGGCTGCATGCGTGTAATCAAAATCTGTCCTTTTCAATTATCAATTAATGCTGCAGTTTGATCTCATGTACTTTAATTGATGGTTTGGAGATGTATTATAGGTTGTCTTTAAGGTGTCTGTTAGTAGTTGTGAGATGATCAGCAAGTTAGGAAAGCTGATTTATTGCTATTTCTTTTCTTGTAAAACACTAATTCTTGTTTGAATTAAACAATCTGAGAAGTTAAAAATCTTTATTTGTTTGAGGGGTCAGGATCTAAATTTTTTGAATTGTGGTCAGTCTGTAAAGAGATATGTTTTTTTTTTTTGTTTCTTTCTTTGTTTTGTTTTTAATTGAATTTTTTTATGTTGAAAATGTGTTTTTTTTTTTTTTTTTTTTTTGTTTTGTTTTAAATAGATTTTTTTTTGTTAACTTCAATGACTTGATGACTGTCCTCACCTGTCCTCGTTACTCCTGCAGGTACACATGCCAGCTGTTAAACCTGATGACGACAGGATTGTTGAGATGTTCTTTATCCTGATAAATAAATAAATGCTTCAGGGCAACAAGAGTGTGCTATTTCATCCTCAGTTATGTTACAACATGGCACTTCCGCGTTAAAGAAGCCGTTGCACCTGAAGAGGTTTTGTTTGAGGACGTAATCCTCACAGCCTCTGATATTTTGTACCATCTCCTGCAGCATTGGTGGGACAGAAGAGGCTGAGATGGCGTCCGGGAGACAGGGGCCGGTCAGGTGCTCTCAGTCTTCATATCCAAATAAAGCCTTTTTCAAACAGAGATGCTCTCCACCGCTTCATTGGAGCAAGCTGGAATATTCCTTGAAAAAGCCTTTTTCAAAAGTGGGGTCAGAGCATCAGAGAGGAGCAAACCATCAAATAGAAATCTTTTTGTTTCATTATTAATAATGCTGGAGGGGAGGAGGTGTCTCCGGTAACCAGTTGTGATATGTTGTACTGGCTTAGACCGAGAAACTCTGAAAGCTACAGTCCATGTTTCTATGATATGATCTATGATCATTTTAATTTTCTAAATCAGTCAGCCCATCTAACTGAAAATCCTAAAAAAAGTATTTAATATGAAACAGAGAAACACAACGCAAATTGGACGTTGTATTTAACAAATAAGAAATCATTGGGGGAATGCTGTTTTACAGCATTCCACCTATTGTTGTTTCTGTCGGCCATTTTCTTTATTTGGGGAATGCTGTTCTACAGCATTCCACCTATTGTTATTCGGTTTTATTTATTGGGGAATGCTGTTCTACAGCATTCCACCTATTGTTATTCGGTTTTATTTTTTATTATTATTATTCCGTCTTCCGTACGTTTTTTGGCTCTCTGTAACTTCTGCATACTTTCACCTATTTAAACCATTCAACTTTTCAAATGTTCAGCTCTTTCAGCTAATGATGGGACTTCTTCAACTTTTTTTCTACTATTTATACTTTTTAAAATTTTAAGCTTTTTAACACTTTTTTTTAACATTAAAGTCAATGAGAGCAGGGTTCAACTCCTTAAAATCTTCTTCTGCTTCAAAATGTATCTCCTCCTACATTCTTCCACCTACATACGTGATTCAAACTTTAAACTGTTCACAAAATATTCAGCTATCTGGGGTCTACTTTTCAGGTTGATATATTTTACAGTTTTTGTGAAAAATCTGTTTAAGTTTAGTGATTATTTCATGAAATTTTATCGATTAAACAGGGTGTGTATTGCGTTTGCTAGAGTGGATGACATCACAGCTAGAGGGTGAAGCTTCGAAAAAATTATCTTAGTTCCTTGTCTGTAAACTGCTCTCACGCCCACAATATCTACTTGTCATACACAATTTATACATCAAAACGTAGGTATTTTTGTCTAGTTTCAGAAAATCTGCTCAGTCATGCGATACGTCTCATACTTTTGGCTCAGCGAGCTTCCAAATGACAAGATGTCCATATCGTTCTCCATTGGCTTCAATGATCAAACTTGTGGATATTTCCCAGCAAAACACTGAACGAACCACTTTTTGAAATCGCTGATATGACCACATTTTTACGTTTATCCATATAAATTTTATACCGATACGTTCACAAAGGCCTTGTGATGCTCAGGATCACGTCATTTGACTGATAGCAGTTATCGTTTTGCCACTGTAAGGCTTTGTTTGAGAGCTCGCTCTCAGGGACTCTGAATAGCTGAAGCACAGCACAGCTGACAGATTCAGCAGGTGTTGCTCATCAACTTGATTACAGACATCAAATCATGTTTATAAACATATCCACTGGCCATTCGTTACCATGACAACACTTTCACAGACACACCCAGATACTACAGGCAGTAATATGAACAGTAGTCTATACAGATACTACAGGCAGTAATATGAACAGTAGTCTATACAGATACTACAGGCAGTAATATGAACAGTAGTCTATACAGATACTACAGGTAGTAATATGAACAGTAGTCTATACAGATACTACAGGCAGTAATATCAACAGTAGTCTATACAGATACTACAGGCAGTAATATCAACAGTAGTCTATACAGATACTACAGGCAGTAATATGAACACTAGTCTGTGGTCTTCCACTTCTCTCTGACTGTCTTCTCTCTCCCCCTCTCTATCTCTCTGTTTCTCTTTTCTTTCTCTCTCTCTCCCCCTGTTTCTCTCTCTGTCCTCTCTCCATCCCTCCCTCTCTCTCTGTCTCTCTCTCTCTCTCTCTCTTTTCTCTCTCTCCTTCTTTCTCCATCCCCTTCTCCCTCCCTCTCTCTCTCTCTGTTTCTCTTTTCTTTCTCTCTCTCTCCCTGCTTCTCTCTCTTTTCTCTCTCTCTGTCCTCTCTCCATCCCTCCATCTCTCTCTGTCTCTCTCTGTCTTTTTCTCTCTCTCTCCTTCTCTCTCATCCCGCCTTCTCCCTCCCTCTCTATCTCTCTGTTTCTCTTTTCTTTCTCTCTCTCTCCCCCTGTGTCTCTCTCTTTTCTCTCTCCATCCCTCCTTCTCCCTCTCTCTCTGTCCTCTCTCCATCCCTCCCTCTCTCTCTCTGTCTCTCTCTCTTTCTCTCTCTCTCCTTTCTCCATCCCGCCTTCTCCCTCCCTCTCTATTTCTCTGTTTCTCTTTTCTTTCTCTCTCTCTCCCTGTTTCTTTCTCTTTTCTCTCTCTGTCCTCTCTCCATCCCTCCTTCTCCCTCCCTCTCTCCTTCTCTCTCATCCCGCCTTCTCCCTCCCTCTCTCCCTGTCTCTTTCTCTTTTTCTCTCTCTCTCCTTTCTCCATCCCTCCTCCCTCCCTCTCTTACTTTCTTTAACTTATTGAACCAATTTCCACTTTTTCAACTATTCTTCAGCTTCAGCTAAAGACTTCATAATGTTCTACATTTGGGAACATTGTGAGTGTTAAGCTAGGCTGAGTGGAATGACATCATAGCTAGAGGGTGAAGCTTCTAAAAAATTATCTTTGTCCCTGCTCAATAAATTGTTCTCACGCCCACAATATCTACTTGTCATACACAATTTATACATCAAAACGTAGGTATTTTTGTCTAGTTTCAGAAAATCTGACCACATTTTTACATTTATCCTTATAAATTTTATACGGATACGTTCACAAAGGCCTTGTGGTGCTCAGGATCACGTCATTTGACCGATACCATTTATCCTTTCGGCAGTTTGAGCCTTTGTTTGAGAGCTTGCTCTCAGTGTCTCTCAATAGCTTCAGTTTGGCCCAGCTGAGAGTTTCAGCAGGTGTTGCTTGTTAACTTGATTACACTTCAAAGGACATGTTTACAAACATTCACTGGCCAGTCGTTACCATGACAACAGACACCCACCCAGAGACTACGGGCAGGAATATGAACTTTAGTCTGTCTTCTCTCTTCTATTCTCTTGTTCTGGTCTGTCTTCTCTCTCCCCCTCTCTATCTCTTTGTTTCTCTCTCTCTCCCTGTTTCTCTCTCTTTTTTCTCTCTCCATCCCTCCTTCTCCCTCTCTCTCTCCCTCCCTCCCCCTCTCTCTCTTTTCCATCTGCCTCTCTCTCTCTCTCTTTCTCTCTCTATCCCTCTCTCCCTCTTTTTCTTTCACTCTCTCCATCCCTCCTTCTCCCTCCCTCTCTCTCCCCCCTGTCTCTTCCTTTCTCTCTCTCTATCACACTCTTTCCCTCTCTCTCTCTGTCTCTTTCTTTCCATTTGCCTCTCTCTCTCCCTCTCTCTCTCTCTTTCTCTCTATCCCTCTCTCTCTTTCCCTCTCTCTCTCTCCTTCTCTTTCTCTCTTTCGCCTCCCTCTTTCATCCCCTCTCTCTCTCTCTCTCTCCCCTCTCTCTCTCCCCTCTCTCTTTCCCTCTCTCTCTCCTGTCCCTCTCTTTCTCTGTCTCCTTCTCTCTCCATCCCTCCTTCTCCCTCCACCTCTCTCTGTCTCTCTCTCTCTTTTCTCTCTCTCTCCTTCTCTCTCATCCCGCCTTCTCCCTCCCTCTCTCCCTGTCTCTTCTTTTTCTCTCTCTCCTTCTCTCTCCATCCCTCCTCCCTCCCTCTCTTACTTTCTTTAACTTATTCAACCAATTTCCACTTTTTCAACTATTCTTCAGCTTCAGCTAAAGACTTCACAATGTTCTACATATTTTGTCATTTTTCAGCTTTTAAAGCCAACAATTTAGCGTCAACTTTGAACTTTTTAACGATTTCCACTTTTTCAACTATTCTCACTATTTCAACTTCTTCTTACAGATTTCAGCTATTCAACCAGTTAGCTTTAGCAGTTCAGCTATTCAGCATTCCCACGCATTTTCCGCAGGAAATGCATTTTCTAGTTCTGCTTATTCCCTCTTCCGTACGTTTTTTGGCTCTCTGTAACTTCTGCATACTTTCACCTATTTAAACCATTCAACTTTTCAAATGTTCAGCTCTTTCAGCTAATGATGGGACTTCTTCAACTTTTTTTCTACTATTTATACTTTTTCAAATTTTAAGCTTTTTAACACTTTTTTTTAACATTGAAGTGAATGAGAGCAGCCTTCAACAACTTGAAATCCTCTTCTGCTTCAACATGTATCTCCTCCTACATTCTTCCACCTACAGACGTGATTCAAAATGTAAAATGTTCACAAAATATTCAGGTATTCGGGGTGTGCTCAGTGTTTTGATATCTTTTACAGTTTTTGTGAAAAATCTGTTTAAGTTTAGTGATTATTTCAGGAACTTTTATCGATTAAACAGGGTGTGTATTGCGTTTGCTAGAGTGGATGACATCACAGCTAGAGGGTGAAGCTTCGAAAAAATTATCTTAGTTCCTTGTCTGTAAACTGCTCTCACGCCCACAATATCTACTTGTCATACACAATTTATACATCAAAACGTAGGTATTTTTGTCTAGTTTCAGAAAATCTGCTCAGTTTTGTGATACGCCTTTTACTTTTGGCTGGTTGAGCTTCCAAATGACAAGATGTCCATATCGTTCTCCATTGGCTTCAATGATCAAACTCCTAGATATTTCCCAGCGAAACACTGAACGAACCACTTTTTGAAATCGCTGATATGACCACATTTTTACGTTTATCCATATAAATTTTATACCGATCGTTCACAAAGGCCTCGTGATGCTCAGGATCCGCTCATTTGACTGATAGCAGTTATGGTGTTGCCACAGTGAGGCTTTGTTTGGGAGCGCGCTCTCAGGGACTCTGAATAGCGCAGCACTTGCAGCACAGCTGACAGATTCACGCGGTGACAGGCTCGTTAGCTTGATTACAGACATCAAAGCAAGTAAACATTCCCAGGCCATGGTTACCATGACAACACTTTCACAGACACACACAGATACTACAGGCAGTAATATGAACAGTAGTCTATACAGATACTACAGGCAGTAATATGAACAGTAGTCTATACAGATACTACAGGCAGTAATATGAACAGTAGTCTATACAGATACTACAGGCAGTAACATGAACAGTAGTCTCTTTGGCCTTCCACTTCTGTCCGTCTGTCTTCTCTGTCTGTCCATCCTCTTTCTGTCCTCTTTCTTCTTTCCTCTTTCTGTCTTCTTTCCTCTTTCTGTCCTCTGTTCTCTTTCTGTCCTCTCGCTCTCTTTTCTCTTTCCTCTTTCTGTCCTCTGTTCTCTTTCCTCTTCCTTACCTCTTCGTTCCTCTCTGTCCTCTTTCTTCTTTCTTCTTTCTGTCCTCTTTCTGTCCTTTCTTCTTTCCTCTTTCTGTTCTCTTGCTCTCTGTTCTCTTTCCTCTTTCTGTCCTCTTTCTTCCCTCTTTATTCTTCCCTCTGTCCTCTGTCTTCTTTCTTTCCTCTTTCCTCTTTCTGTCCTCTCGCTCCCTGTCCTCTTTCCTCTTTCTGTCCTCTTTCTTCTTCCCTCTTTCTGTCCTCTCGCTCCCTGTCCTCTTTCCTCTTTCTTCTTCCCTCTTTCTGTCCTCTTTCCTCTTTCTGTACTCTTTCTTCCCTCTTTATTCTTCCCTCTGTCCTCTTTCTTCTTTCTTTCCTCTTTCCTCTTTCTGTCCTCTCGCTCCTTGTCTTCTTTCCTCTTTCTGTCCTCTTTCTTCTTCCCTCTTTCTGTCCTCTTTCTTCTTTCTGTCCTCTCGCTCCCTGTTCTCTTTCCTCTTTCTGTCCTCTTTCTTCCCTCTTTATTCTTCCCTCTGTCCTCTTTCTTCTTTCTTTCCTCTTTCCTCTTTCTGTCCTCTCGCTCCCTTGTCTTCTTTCCTCTTTCTGTCCTCTTTCTTCTTCCCTCTTTCTGTCCTCTCGCTCCCTGTCCTCTTTCCTCTTTCTTTCCTCTTTCTTCTTCCCTCTTTCTGTCCTCTTTCTTCTTTCTGTCCTCTCGTTCCCTGTTCTCTTTCCTCTTTCTGTCCTCTTTCTTCCCTCTTTCTTCTTCCCTCTGTCCTCTTTCTTCTTTCTTTCCTCTTTCTGTCCTCTTTCTTCTTCCCTCTTTCTGTCTCTCTCTTTCCTCTTTCTGTCCTCTTTCTTCTTTCCTCTTTCTGTCCTCTGGCTCCTGTCCTCTTTCCTCTTTCTTGTCCTCTTTCTTCTTCCCTCTTTCTGTCCTTTTTCTTCTTTCTGTCCTCTCCTGTCCTCTTTCCTCTTTCTTCTTCCCTCTTTCTGTCCTCTTTCTTCTTTCTGTCCTCTGGCTCCTGTTCTCTTTCCTCTTTCCTGTCCTCTTTCTTCTTCCCTCTTTGTCTTCCCTCTGTCCTCTTTCTTCTTTCTTTCCTCTTTCTGTCCTCTTTCTTCTTCCTCTTTCTGTCCTCTCTGTCCTCTTTCTGTCCTCTTTCTTCTTCCTCTTTCTGTCCTCATCCTGATGATGCAGTGACAGGAGACCACCAGGTCCTTCAGGATCAGGAGTTCAACAGAACCTGAATTGCCCCTCCTTCAGTCCAAACAGTCGGATCCTACCGCCTGTATCTTATTTCGTCACAGCCATTATACGCCCAAGCAGCTAGCAGCTGGAAGGTCAGTCACAAAGGGGTTGTACGCGCCAGACGAAACCATTCTGAAGTCTGACTGTCAGGTTCCAGAACCTTGTAAAAAACTAAAGGCCTTACCCTAGCTTCTGTTCTGCAACACCTCTGCCACCCTTCCATTAAACATCCTCCGTCGAAGGTGACATCAAAGCCTTTCCTGCTTTATTCCACACAGATGCGGTAGACCTGCCGTCGGCAACTTCAGGTGTGGCTTTGCTGCTGATGACACCCTTGCAGAAAAATGTCTGCATTGACAAAGCTTGCTCCTCTTCGCCAATCCACCACCTGGAACCGTAGAGATTGTATCTCAGCCAACTTTGAATTGGCTGCTCCTTACAGCACCTCAAGCGGCCATATCGAGCTATCTGCCGTGTTAAATCTACCTCATGCGCGATCTTGGCAAGGCGGCGGCGAGAGCACCACCTGTTTTACTGTCCGACTCAACCTCGGGTGATTTCTCACTCGGCATGGTCTAGTACTTCTAATTGGGCATAACAATAGCTGCTGCTGCCTCCATGCGCTCCATGGGTGAAGCTTACCAGGCTGGTCGAAGAGCTTTCTTGGTTTTGCACAACTGGACAAGGCTCGTAAGCGCCAATGATCCCTTTATCACTGATACGTAGCTGCTAATAACAACAGAAGTCCAGTTAACGACAGCTGATTTGCTTTTCACAAGTACACAAGGCTCAGCCAAATGGCAGAGCCCACCAAAAATAGGTTCAACTCATTTGTGTTCCTCTCCACGGAAGTCTTTAGTAAAGGCGAAAGACTTGTGCGTTATGAAAAGAAACCAGAGTAAAGTAGAGTCCTCTGGTCGAGAAGCAGCCCAAAACCCTAGTCGTCCCAGTCAAACCCTGCGCGGTAAGCCTCACTTGGTGTGCGGCTTTCCAAATCAAGGCCACACCCATTCCCACATTGCCAATATTTTCTCTCAATAGTGCAAATCTTCGCCAACACTTTTGTGAGACTTCACGTTACTGTTTATTCGCTGCTGCCTTTTTCACCCCAGTTGTCAGACTTAGAGTATTAAATCAATCTTTTGATACCAGGAGCCCAATGAGGTTTTACAAATCATTCGAGTCAAGCGGGCGGTTCTTGACACAACTCCTGGCCATGAAGTCCGCCAGCCAGCCGACGCATGTCTCTTTTGGTCCAGTATCAAACTGAGCGACCGAACGTCGTTAGCGGTTTTCCACAAGACAGAAATAAGGTGCACCGTTCCGCGGCGCTGCAATACCGAGGTCGATGCGTGGAGTGAATGGAGCAAGCCCTTTTTTCAACTCCCATTGGCAAAAATCCATTTTAATATGTTGTTGTCCCCTGATAGAGGACATATCAGATATTAAACTGATAAGAACAGATACTACACTTGATCTTAGCCAAAAGGCGGCGCGATGAGCACCACCTGTTTTGCTGTCCGACTCAACCTCCGGGGCCGGTTCTCACTTTCGGCATGGTCTAGTATCTTCTAATTGGGCATAACAATAGCTGCTACTTAGCACCTCGCCCAAAGCGCTCCATGGTGAAGCACCTGAGGCTGGTCGAGAGAGCTTTCTTGGTTTTGCACAACTGGACAAGGCTCAGCCAAGCGCCAATGATCCCTTTGTGTCCTGTTCCTTAGCTGCTAATAACAACAGAAGTCCAGTTAACGACAGCTGATTTGCTTTTCACAAGTACACAAGGCTCAGCCAAGCGGCAGAGCCAAACCAAAAAGTTCAACTCATTTTGTGTTCCTCTCCACGGAAGTCTTTAGTAAAAGGCGAAAGACTTGTGGCGTTATGAAAAGAAACCAGAGTAAAGTAGAGTCCTCTGGTCGAGAGCAGCCCAAAACCCTAATTCGTCCCAGTCCAAACCCTCGCGGTAAGCCTCACTTGGTGTGCCGCTTTCCAAATCAAAGGCCACACCCATTCCCACATTGCCAACATTTTTCTCTCAATAGTGCAAATCTACGCAACACTTTTGTGAGACTTCACGTTGCTGTTTATTACGCTGCTGCCTTTTTTCACCCCAGTTGTCATGACTTAGAGTATTAAATCAATCTTTTTGATACCAGGAGCCCAATGAGGTTTTACAAATCATTCAGTCAAGCCGGGCGGTTCTTGACACAACTCCTGGCCATGAAGTCCGCAAGCCCGGCGCGCATGTCTCTTTTGGTCCAGTATCAAACTGAGCGACAGGCGTCGTTACTTGGTTTTCCACAAGACAGAAATAAGGTGCACCGTTCGCGCGCGCTGCAATACCGAGATACGTCGTGGAGTGAATGGAGCAAGCCCCCTTTTCAACTCCCATTGGCAAAATCCATTTTAATATGTTGTCCCCTGATAGAGGACATATCAGATATTAAACTGATAAGAACAGATACTACACTTGATCTTAGCCAAAAGGCCGGGCGATGAGCACCACCTGTTTGCTGTCCGACTCAACCTCCGGGGCCGGTTCTCACTTCGGCATGGTCTAGTACTTCTAATTGGGCATAACAATAGCTGCTACTTAGCACCTCCGCCCAAACGCTCCATGGTGAAGCACCTGAGGGCTGGTCGAAGAAAGCTTTCTTGGTTTTGCACAACTGGACAAGGCTCAGCCAAACGCCAATGATCCCTTTGTGTCCTGTTCCTTAGCTGCTAATAACAACAGAAGTCCAGTTAACGACAGCTGATTTGCTTTTCACAAGTACACAAGGCTCAGCCAAATGGCAGAGCCCACCAAAAATAGGTTCAACTCATTTTGTGTTCCTCTCCACGGAAGTCTTTAGTAAAGGCGAAAGACTTGTTCGCGTTATGAAAAGAAACCAGAGTAAGTAGAGTCCTCTGGTCGAGAGCAGCCCAAAACCCTAGTTGCGTCCCAGTCAAAACCCCCCGGTAAAGCCTCACTTGGTGTGCCGCTTTCCAAATCCAAGGCCACACCCATTCCCACATTGCCAACATTTTTCTCTCAATAGTGCAAATCTGCGGCAACACTTTTGTGAGACTTCACGTTGCTGTTTATTCGCTGCTGCCTTTTTCACCCCAGTTGTCATGACTTAGAGTATTAAATCAATCTTTTGATACCAGGAGCCCAATGAGGTTTTACAAATCATTCAGTCAAAGCGGGCGGTTCTTGACACAACTCCTGGCCATGAAGTCCGCCAGCCAGCGCGCATGTCTCTTTTGGTCCAGTATCAAACTGAGCGACGAAGCGTCGTTACTTGGTTTTCCACAAGACAGAAATAAGGTGCACCGTTCAGCGCTGCAATACCGAGTTCGATGCGTGGAGTGAATGGAGCAAGCCCCTTTTCAACTCCCATTGGCAAAAATCCATTTTAATATTTTGTCCCTGATAGAGGACATATCAGATATTAAACTGATAAGAACAGATACTACACTTGATCTTAGCCAAAAGGCCGAAGCGATGAGCACCACCTGTTTGCTGTCCGACTCAACCTCCGGGACCGGTTCTCACTTCGGCATGGTCTAGTACTTCTAATTGGGCATAACAATAGCTGCTACTTAGCACCTCCGCCCAAAGCTCCATGGTGAAGCACCTGGGGCTGGTCGAAGAGAGCTTTCTTGGTTTTGCACAACTGGACAAGGCTCAGCCAAAGCGCCAATGATCCCTTGTGTGTCCTGTTCCTTAGCTGCTAATAACAACAGAAGTCCAGTTAGCGACAGCTGATTTGCTTTTCACAAGTACACAAGGCTCAGCCAAGTGGCAGAGCCCACAAAATAGGTTTCAACTCATTTTGTGTTCCTCTCCACGGAAGTCTTTTAGTAAAGGGCGAAAGACTTGTGCGTTATGAAAAGAAACCAGAGTAAGTAGAGTCCTCTTGCGAGAGCAGCCCAAAACCCTAGTGCGTCCCAGTCCAAACCCTCGCGGCGAGCCTCACTTGGTGTGCCGCTTTCCAAATCCAAGGCCACACCCATTCCCACATTGCCAACATTTTCTCTCAATAGTGCAAATCTGCATAACACTTTTGTGAGACTTCACGTTGCTGTTTATTACGCTGCTGCCTTTTTCACCCCAGTTGTCATGACTTAGAGTATTAAATCAATCTTTTTTGATACCAGGAGCCCAATGAGGTTTTACAAATCATTTCAGTCAAGCGGGCCGGTTCTTGACACAACTCCTGGCCATGAAGTCCGCCAGCCAGTCGCGACGCATGTCTCTTTGGTCCAGTATCAAACTGAGCGACAGACGTGGTGCTCAGTTTTCACAAGACAGAAATAAGGTGCACCGTTCGGGCGCTGCAATACCGGTGCGGTCCGTGGAGTGAATGGAGCAAGCCCCTTTTCAACTCCCATTGGCAAAAATCCATTTTAATATGTTGTCCCTGTTAGAGGACATATCAGATATTAAACTGATAAGAACAGATACTACACTTGATCTTAGCCAAAAGGCCGAGCGATGAGCACCACCTGTTTGCTGTCCGACTCAACCTCCGGGGACGGTTCTCACTCGGCATGGTCTAGTACTTCTAATTGGGCATAACAATAGCTGCTACTTAGCACCTCCCCCAAAGCGCTCCATGGGTGAAGCACCTGAGGCTGGTCGAAGAGCTTTCTTGGTTTTGCTACAACTGGACAAGGCTCAATAACGCCAATGATCCCTTTGTGTCCTGTTCCTTAGCTGCTAATAACAACAGAAGTCCAGTTAACGACAGCTGATTTGCTTTTCACAAAGTACACAAGGCTCAGCCAAGGGGCAGAGCCCACCAAAAAATAGGTTCAACTCATTTTGTGTTCCTCTCCACGGAAGTCTTTAGTAAAAGCCGAAAGACGTGTGCGTTATGAAAAGAAACCAGAGTAAGTAGAGTCCTCTGGTCGAGAGCGCAGCCAAAACCCTAATTCGTCCCAGTCAAACCCTCGCGGTAAGCCTCACTTGGTGTGCCGCTTTCCAAATTCAAGGCCACACCCATTCCCACATTGCCAACATTTTTCTCTCAATAGTGCAAATCTACGCAACACTTTTGTGAGACTTCACGTTGCTGTTTATTACGCTGCTGCCTTTTTCACCCCAGTTGTCATGACTTAGAGTATTAAATCAATCTTTTTGATACCAGGAGCCCAATGAGGTTTTACAAATCATTCAGTCAAGCGGGCGGTTCTTGACACAACTCCTGGCCATGAAGTCCACGCCAGCCAGCGCGACGCATGTCTCTTTTGGTCAGTATCAAACTGAGCGACGAGGCGTCGTTACTTGGTTTTCCACAAGAACGAAATAAGGTGCACCGTTCGGCGCTGCAATACGCGATTCGTCGTGGAGTGAATGGAGCAAGCCCCTTTTCAACTCCCATTGGCAAAAATCCATTTAATATGTTGTCCCCTGATAGAGGACATATCAGATATTAAACTGATAAGAACAGATACTACACTTGATCTTAGCCAAAAGGCCGGCGATGAGCACCACCTGTTTGCTGTCCGACTCAACCTCCGGGCCGGTTCTCACTCGGCATGGTCTAGTACTTCTAATTGGGCATAACAATAGCTGCTACTTAGCACCTCCGCCCAAAGCGCTCATGGTGAAGCACCTGAGGCTGGTCGAAGAGCTTTCTTGGTTTTGCACAACTGGACAAGGCTCAATAAGCGCCAATGATCCCTTTGTGTCCTGTTCCTTAGCTGCTAATAACAACAGAAGTCCAGTTAACGACAGCTGATTTGCCAGCTTTTACACGAAACATGGCTCAAGAGGCAGCCCACCAAAAAATAGGTCAACTCATTTGTGTTCCTCTCCACGGAAGTCTTTAGTAAAAAGCGAAAGACTTGTGCGTTATGAAAAGAAACCAGAGTAGTAAACTCCTCTGGTCGAGAGCAGCCCAAAACCCTTATTCGTCCCAGTCTAAAACTCGCGAGCGGTCTACTTGGTGTGCCGGCTTCAAAATCCAAGGCCACACCCATTCCCACATTGCCAACATTTTCTCTCAATAGTGCAAATCTCGCTAACACTTTTGTGAGACTTCACGTTGCTGTTTATTACGCGCTGCCTTTTTCACCCCAGTTGTCATGACTTAGAGTATTAAATCAATCTTTTGATACCAGGAGCCCCAATGAGGTTTTACAAATCATTCAGTCAAACGGACGGTTCTTGACACAACTCCTGGCCATGAAGTCCGCCAGCCAGCGGCGCGCATGTCTCTTTGGTCCAGTATCAAACTGAACGACGAAGGCGTCGTTACTTGGTTTTCCACAAGACAGAAATAGGTTGCAGCCCGTGGCGGCGCCAATACCGGGTCGATGCGTGGAGTGAATGGAGCAAGCCCCCTTTTCAACTCCCATTGGCAAAAATCCATTTAATATGTTGTCCCCGATAGAGGACATATCAGATATTAAACTGATAAGAACAGATACTACACTTGATCTTAGCCAAAAGGCCAGGCCGGCGATGCGACCACCTGTTTGCTGTCCGACTCCAAACCTCCGGACGGCTTCACTTTATGGTCTAGTGCTCTAATTGGGCATAACAATAGCTGCTACTTGGCACCTCCGCAAGCGCCTGCGCGGTGAAGCACCTGAGGCTGGCCGAAGAGAGCTTTCTTTTTGGTTTGGCACAACTGGAAAGGCTCAGCCAAAACGCCAATGATCCTTTGGTGTCCTGTTCCTTAGCTGCTAATAACAACAGAAGTCCAGTTAACAGGCTGATTTGCTTTCACAAGTACGGCATGGCTCAGCCAAACGCAGAGCCAAAAATAGGTTCAACTCATTTGTGTTCTCTCCCACGGAAGTCTTTAGTAAAAGGCTAAAGACTTCGTGCATTATGGAAAAAGAAACCAGAGGCGTAGAGTCCTCGTCGCAGAGAGCAAGCAGCCCAAAACCCTAGTCGTCCGCAGTCCAAACCCTCAGCGGTTATTCCTCACTTGGTGTACGCTTCAAATCCAAGGCTACACCCATTCCCACATTACCAACATTTTCTCTCAATATGCAAATCTGCAACGTACTTTTGTGAGACTTAGGTAGGTTGCTGTTTATTCGCTGCTGCCTTTTTTCACCCCAGTTGTCGTGACTTAGAGTATTAAATCAATCTCTTGATACCAGGAGCCCAATGAGGTTTTCACAAATCATTCAGTCAAACGGAGCGGTTCTTTTTACACAACTCCTGGCCATGAAGTCTCGCCAGCCAGGCGACATGTCTCTCTTTTGGTCCAGTATCAAACTGAACGGACATCGTTCACTTGGTTTTCACAAGACAGAAATAAGGTGTACACCGTTCGCTGCGCTGCAATAGAGGTTCGGTGGATGGGAGTGAATGGAGCAAGCCCCTTTTCAACTCCCATTGGCAAAATCCATTTAATATAAAGTGTCCCTCTGATAGAGGACATATCAGATATTAAACTGATAAGAACAGATACTACACTTGGATCTTAGCCAAAGGGCCGGAAGTTGGCGTTAGCACCACCTGTTTGCTGTCCGACTCAACCTCCCGGGACGGGTCTCACCGCCGCGTCTCTAGTACTTCTAATGGGCATAACAAAAGCTGCTACTTAGCACCTCCGCCCAAGCTTCCATGGTGAAGCACCTGGAGGCTGGTCGAAGAGAGCTTTCTTGGTTTGGACAACTGGACAAGGCTCAGCCAAACGCCAATGATCCCTTTGTGTCCTGTTCCTTAGCTGCTAATAACAACAGAAGTCCAGTTAAGGACAGCTGATTTGCTTTTCACAGTAACAATAAGGCTCAGCCAAACCGTAGAGCCCACCAAAAATAGGTTCAACTCATTTGTGTTCCTCTCCACGGAAGTCTTTAGTAAAAGCAAAGACTTGTGCATTGGCGGAAAAGAAAAACAGTAAGTAGGAGTCCTCTGGTCGAGCCCAAAACCCTAGTCGTCCCAGTCCAAACCCTCGGTAAGCCTCACTTGGTGTGCGCGCTCCAAATCCAGGGCCACACCCATTCCCACATTGCCAACATTTTCCTCTCAATAGTGCAAATCTTCCGTAACACTTGTTGTGAGACTTCACGCTGCTGTTTATTAGCTGCAAGTGCCTTTTCACCCCAGTTGTCATGACTTAGAAAGTGTTAAATCAATCTTTTGATACCAGGAGCCCAATGAGGTTTTACAAATCATTCAGTCAAACGAGCGGTTCTTGACACAACTCCTGGCCATGAAGTCCCCCAAACAGCCACGTATGTGTCTCTTTGTTCAGTATCAAACTGAACGACGGGTACGTTACATTTGGTTTTCCACAAGACAGAAATAAGGTGCACCGTTCCGGGCGGCGCTGCTGCAATACCGTGGTCGATACGTTGGAGTGAATGGAGCAAGCCCCCCTTTTCAACCCTCCCATTGGCAAAAACCATTTAATATGTTGTCCCCTGATAGAGGACATATCAGATATTAAACTGATAAGAACAGATACTACACTTGATCTTAGCCAAAAGGCCGGAAGCTTTATGAGCACCACCTGTTTGCTGTCCGACTCAACCTCCGGACGGTTCTTACTCTGCATGGTCTAGTACTTCCTAATTGGGCACAACAATAGCTAGCATTAGCACCGCACCGCTCCATGGTGAAGCACCTGAGGGCTGGGCAAGAGAGCTTTTCTTGGTTTGCAATCGGACAAGGCTCAGCCAAACGCCAATGGCGATCCCTTTGTGTCCTGTTCCTTAGCTGCTAATAACAACAGAAGTCCAGTTAACGACAGCTGATTTGCTTTTCACAAATACACAAGGCTCAGCCAAAATGGCAGAGCCCACCAAAAATAGGTTCAACTCATTTGTGTTCCTCTCTCCACGGAAGTCTTTAGTAAGCGGCGAAAAGACTTCAGCGTTATGAGAAAGAAATCAGAGTAAGTAGAGTCCTCTGGTCGAGCAGCCCAAAACCCTAGTCAGTCCCAGTCCAAACCCCTAACGCGGTACTCCTCACTTGGTGTGCCGCTTTCCAAATCCAAGGCCACACCCATTCCCACATTGCCAACAATTTTTCTCTCAATAGTGCAAATCTCGCAAACACTTTGTGAGATTCCACGTGCTTTTATTCGCCGCCTTTTTCACCCCAGTTGTCATGACTTAGAGTATTAAATCAATCTTTTTGATACCAGGAGCCCAATGAGGTTTTACAAATCATTCAGTCAAACGTGGAGCGTTCTTGACACAACTCCTGGCCATGAAGTCCGCGAAGCCAGCGCCACGCATGTCTCTTTTGGTCCAGTGATTCCAAACTAAACGACTGGTCGTACTTGGTTTTCCACAAGACAGAAATAAGGTGCACCGCTTCCGGTGGCGCTGCAATACCGGTCGATGTGGAGTGAATGGAGCAAGCCCTTTCAACTCCCATTGGCAAAAATCCATTTAATATGTTGTCCCCTTGATAGAGGACATATCAGATATAAACTGATAAGAACAGATACTACACTTGATCTTAGCCAAAAGCACGAAGCGATAGAGCACCAACCTGTTTGCTGTCGGCCTCAACCTCCCGGATGGTTCTCACTTCGCATGATCTAGTACTTCTAATTGGGCATAACAATACTGCTGATTAGCACCTACCGGCCCAGGGTGAAGCACCGAGGCTGGTCGAAGAGAGTTTCTTGGTTGCAAAAACTGAAGAAGGCTCAGCCAAACGCCAATGATCCCTTTGTGTCCTGTTCCTTAGCTGCTAATAACAACAGAAGTCCAGTTAACGACAGCTGATTTGCTTACAGTACACAAGGCTCAGCCAAATGGCAGAGCCACCAAAATAGGTTGAACTCATTTGTGTTCTCTCCACGGAAGTCTTTAGTAAAGCCGAAAGACTTGTGCGTTATGAAAAGAAACAGAGTAGTAGAGTCCTCCGGTCGAGAACAGCCCAAAAACCCTAGTCGTCCCAGTCCAAACCCTCCGGTAAGTCCTCACTTGGTGTGCCGCTTAAATCCAAGGTACACCCATTCCCACATTGCCAACATTTTCTCTCAATAGGGTGCAATCTACCGCCAACACTTTTGTGAGACTTCAAGTTGCTGTTTATTGCTGCTGCCTTTTTCACCCAGTTGTCATGACTTAGAGTATTAAATCAATCTTTTGATACCAGGAGCCCAATGAGGTTTTTACAAATCATTCAGTCAAACGGAGCGGTTCTTGACACAACTCCTGGCCATGAAGTCACATGCCAGCCGCCAGGATGTCTCTTTTGGTCCAGTATCAAACTGAAAGCGACAAGGCGTCGCATTTGGTTTCCCGACAGAAATAAGGTGCACCGCGTTCGGCGGCGCTTGCAATACCGGGTCGAGCGTGCGGAGTGAAGGGACAAGCCCCCCTTTCAACTCCCATTGGGCAAAAATCCATTATATAGTACGTCGCCCCTGATAGAGGACATATCAGATATTAAACTGATAAGAACAGATACTACACTTGATCTAGCCAAAAGGCCGGAAGCCACATGAGCACCAACGCCTGTCGACCAACCCCCCGGGACTGGTCCCACCTTGCATGGTCTAGTACTTTAATAGGGCTTAACAATAGCTGCTACTTAGCACCTCGGCCCAAGCATCCATTGTGAAGCACCTGGGGCTGGTTAAAGAGAGCCACTGGTACTACGCCATGGGGGAAAGGTCATATGGCTCGAAGCTTCTGGAGTTCTTTCTGGCTACAACAACAATCAGTCAGACATACTAAACAAGCCCTTCTAAAGAATCTGGCCCAGGCAGTTGTTGGCTGAGCCTAATTCAGAACCATGCATTTATGCAAACAAAAGACACAAGTCAAACTCTGGCCCACTGGAGCATCTGCTGTGTGCAGCACCCCTACTGGCCCATCAGAGCCACACGGCAACTGGGGCCTAAGTCAGCCTTACCTTGTCCTGAAGGGCAATTTGGCACCCCACCCCTGCCCACTGTCAGGAATTTTTGGATTTTCCTTTTTTAAATTGCAAACATGGACACAGAATTAGCTGGACAGTTTAAACAAATTGCAAGAAGACATTTATGTCTTGGGAAAGGCCTCACCCCTTGCTATTGTGACATTGGTAGTACTACTTACTACAGAATTTGGACCTCCAGCCTGCACGCTGTGAAGGTGTCAGTATGACAACAAGGGGTTTAAATTGTAGGCAGCACCTGAGGGTCTAATGTGCTTGCTCCGGCAGCACATATGACAAAATTGGAACGATACAGAAGATTAGCAGGAGCCTAGCAGGAGGGTGGAAGGAGGATCCCTTCACCCCCCCCGGCCCCCACACACCCCCCGGGCGCTCCCTGTGGGGGAAGGCACTGGCCTCTCGTCCCTATCAGGCCCGAATCCCCGCCCGGCGCCCGACCTCGCGCCGGGGCGGGGCTCCCCTTCTATTTTCCCGATTTTTGCCCACCAAATTGGAACGATCGCCCCCTTTGCCCCTTCGCCCCTCTTTTCCCAACGCCTGTCAGTCAAAAGCCGTTGTTTACCATTGTCCGAGCACGATGGCTACACATCATATTGAATAATTAGACACAGCACAGGAGAGGAGTGACACCGTTTTACTTGACAATTACACAATTTCAACACGCCTCTGTATGGTTTTAGCCTTTACGTGTGGCAGCTTCTAAAAAGTAAAGTTAAAAGTATTGGAATAGACAAGACAAGGGTTTTAATCAATTAAATAAAAAAAACATAAGAAATAATAATAAAAACACACTTAAAAAGAAATATCTCCTTATTATTTTATTTTACTTATTTGTGTGTGTGTCTGTGTGTTTGTGTGTGTCTGTGTGTGTGTGTGTGTGTGAGTGAAGGAGACCTGCGGTGAAACAGAACGGGGTAAGCACCCCAACGGAAGAGCAGCTCCTCCCCAAAGGGCCTCATAACCATGGCCGTGGCTCTCATTCCCTCCTCCTCCTCCTCCCCTCCTCCTCCTCCCCCAGCTGGAAGCCGTCAGGAATATCTGATCTCCTTCTAAATCCTGATCATCACACTGGGCCGCCAACAGGTAATCCTCTTTTTCCCAACACCTGGTCAATCAAAAAAAAGGAAAGAATTCCACTAATAAACCCCTGACAAAGCACACCTGTGAAGTGAAAAACCATTTCCAGGTGACTACCTCATGAAGCTCAGCAAAGGGTGGCTACTCTGAGGAATCTACAATAAATAGTCATGACAAAATAAAAGGAAACACATTGAATGAGAAAGTGTGTCCAAACTTTGGCCTGTAATGTGTACACAATATATATACTTCTTATAATAATAGATATATATATATATATATATATATATATATATACTATTATTTTATAATATATATATATATCACATATATATTATCATTTTATAATGATAGATATATATATATATATATATATATATATATATATATCTTTTTTTTATAATATTTTTTTTTTTTTTTTTTTTATTTTCCTCTAAGAGCATGTCTTTAGAACCCCTTTATTATTTTATTTTTACTTATTCTCAGGGGGGGGGGGGGGGGGGGGGGGGGGGGGGGGGGGGGGGGGGGGGGTGTGTGTGTGTGTGTGTGTGTGTGTGTGTGTGAGAGGGGGGGGGGGGGGGGGGGGGGGGGGGAGACTTGTGGTGAATGAGGACCAGCAATGTGTGGGTAAATGGGGAGCCGGGGTGGGGAGGTGGGTGGGGGGGAGGGTGGGTTGATATAATCAATAAGTATTGAGTGGAAGCATAGTATATAAAAATAGAGATGAAATTTTGACGAAACAGATTTGTGATTCCTACAGAAATGAATAGAAATAAAAAAAATTGAAATATTGAAATAGACAAGACAAGGGTTTAATCAATTAAATGTTTATTAGAAATAGTGAAAATGTATTCAAATAGTAAAAAATAACAGAAATGCACTTAACAAAAAAGAAATATTTACCCTAATAATAAAACACACTTAAAAAAAAAAGAAATATTTCCTATTTCTTTGCCCTTCTCTCAGCCAGCCACAGATCCACAGTCTTCCTTCAGAGAGCAGGAAGTGCTCCCCCATGCTGGCTGTGGCCATAGTCTTTTGCTTTGGCTGGCCACAGAGCTGGCAGACCCTCAGTTTGTGGGCCTTTCTGACTTTCCCCTGGTTTGTCTTGTCTCTCCCATCTCTGCTTCAGGTTCCACGCCGTAGGGTTGGACTACAGTTCATCTTGGCCCAGCTGCTCCCTGGTCCACTGTTGAACTGTGCGTCCTCCGGCCTCATCCACAGCCGCAGAAGAACTGCCCCTTGGCAGGGCGGGCCCGCACCACCCACAGCTGCGCGCGGCTTTGCGCCACAGATGTTGCAGGCCGTCACGTCGCTGCTGCTGTGGCTTTCTCTTGGAGGAGTTGTTTGTCCTGTTGTGCCCTCATCTTCCTCCTGTGAAGGGTACAACCGGGTGGGCTTCTTTCTGGTGGGCTTCTTTCTGGTCCCCGGACTGTCCCGCTGGGCTGTGCGTCTCGCTTTTTCCGGCTCTGGAGGCTGCTGATAGTCCACTTAAAATGCAATAAAGAACTCTGTTAGTCAAGGTACATAATACTTAGAAACACAGATGCAATTGAACTAAGTGTATTTGTAACAAACCTGAAGAGTCCACACTTTGGTTTTACGTGTTGCTTTCTGCCTTCCATCCTGTCCAACTGAAATGCTTGAATGAATGGACTTGACTGCTTTTTGAAACCTCTCTTGGAAGAGGGCGGACTGAACACCTTGCAGCTCACACCTCCTGCCTCAACCCCCACTGTTGCTGCAGGAGGTGAAAGACCCCCCAGGCAGGAAAGAAGGAGCATTTGCATATACACACATTAGCACTTGTTTGGTTATTAGTTTGAGTTTGGGCGGTTGTTTGGTTGTTTTTTTGTTTGGTCTTTTCCTATCTATTAATTACTGTTTGTATAGTAATAACTTGTCTTTTGTAAACACTGTACACTGTAATAAAGCTGTTTAATATTTATTTAAAGAAGGATAAAGCCTCAGCATACCTTTTATAGAAACTATAGTGTGGTCTAGACCTACTCTATCTGTAAGGTGTCCTGAGATAACTAACTGTTGTGATTTCATACTATAAATAAAATTGAATTGAATGATGTATTTTGTGACTGTTACTGAGGATTTGTTATCAGGGCACCCCTAACATGACCTCCATATTTTGTTTAATTTCTTAAAGGCAGAAAGAAGCAGGAGAAACCATTGGTTTAAAAGAAAAAGTGTATTTAAAACAACAATTGAAACAACTAAACACACACTACTATATACACACAACTATCAATATTTAAAACAATTGAGAACTATATACACTATATCAAATTTTAAACAATTGGGAACTACAACACACAACTATCAATATTTAAAACAATTGAGAACTATATACACACACTACTATCAATATTTTAAAACAATTGGGAACTATATATACACTACTATCAATATTTAAAACAATTGAAACAAACTATCATTTAAAACAATTGAGAACTATATACAAAAAAAAAACTACTATCAATATTTTAAACAATTGAAACTATATACACAACTATCAATATTTTAAACAATTGGGAACTATATACACTACTATCAATATTAAACAATTGGGAACTATATACACTACTATCAATATTTTAAACAATTGGAATATACACAACTATACAATATTTTAAACAATTGGGAACTATATACACTACTATCAATATTTTAAACAATTGGGAACTATATAACTATCAATAATATTTAAAAACTAGAACTATATACATATTAATAATACATTTAAAACAATTGGGAACTATATACACAACTATCAATATTTTAAACAATTGGGAACTATATACACTACTTCTATATTGACACTTCATTAAAAGAATTGGGAAACCACTATATACACAATTTTAACAATTGAAACAACCATACACAATATTTGCGGAGGAGCAGTGCTTACACCACCTCCCTAAGGGAACCTACACCTCTGCCCCTTCACCTCTGCCAGCCCACTGCTCCACAGTCCTCCCTTTGTCGTCAGCCCGGGGAGCAGAAGGTCTCCTGTTTATAAAGCGTGTGGCTAAACTCTCCTGGTCTTTGATTGACCACAGCCTGCAGTAAACTGGGGGCCATCCTTGCTGTTTGAGGTGTTCTCCCCAACTCCCGGGCTGTGTTCCTTTTCTTCCTGGAGCTTGCCTCCAGGCGTGGTCCCCTTGAGACTGTGGCGGCGGCTGTGGGAAGTGGGAGGGTGGCGTCTGCGCCTATGCACTGGTGCTGGGAGGGGCTTGTGCTGGCACTGGTGGATGGGCCGGCTGCACTGCAGCATGGGCGCCTGGCACTGCTGGAGTTTGTGGGAGTAGCCCGGGGGGAGGAGGAGGAGGCTGTGGCAGTGGAGGAGTTGTCTGTGAGGAGGTCGTGAGCGCTCGGGGCCTTACCCTCTAATGGTGGCGGGCAGACCAGAGGCGTCACTTGGGTAGGCCGGTGCTGGGAGAGGCTGGTCTGGCTGCTCAGACTGCTGCAGCAGATCGTGCAAGGCAGGCAGGGCTCAGCTGCTGTCTGGGGCGCTGGCGGGCCTGGGACCGGGCTATGGCGATGATGTCCCTCATCTGGTTCTTGCCTCCCGTGCTCACCTTGAGGGCTGCATACTATAAATGTTTCTTATAATGTTGTAGTCCCTCATGACGACGCACCCCAGCGATGAATCTGGACCCCAGCAATGCGTCCTGCTGTCGCTGCAGTGGAGGATGCTGAGGTCCAACAGCACAGCCTCCACAAGCCTGGAGACGGCTAGGAGACCGCGCGCTCCAGCCCCCTGGCCAAGGACCGCACTACATAGACACACAAAGAGAGAGAGAGAGAGTAAGTGACTGACAGGACAAGAACCAAACAAGACTTGGAAATGAATTGTGACTGCTTACCGCTTCACACTGTCCACCCTGGCGTGTGAGCATGCCGAGTGAGTTCTTGAATCGGCCCTGGACAAGCCGGTCCTTGTGCATGGGGGTGAATTTCACCCGACACCTTGTCCCAATCCGACAGATTCTGCCAGAGAGCAGTGATCTCTCTGGCTTGTCGGGGGTATAACATAACGTCCGGTGTGGCCCGGTTTCACAAGGGCCTGGGCCAGGGCCACGGCGTGCTGGTAGCCGCCACGACCGTCTGGCCCCAGAATGTCCTCCTCCTCCTCCTCCCTGCCCGGCTGCACTGCACTCCATCGGAGCAAGCATGGGAGGCGGTGTTTGCGGACTGGAGAGGCGCTGTGGTGCTCTAGGGACACAAATCTCCTCCCGGCTCATCCTCCTCCTCCCCTCTTCCTCCCACAAACCCCTCGTCCTGCCACTTCCCCCGCCTCTCCCTCAGCAGTCCCTCCCGGAGCGTCAGGATCGCAGAGGTCCTGCTGCAGCACAAGCGCTGGTCTGGGAGTAGAGGTACTCCACCCGATGAGTTCCCCTGTACATACACACACAAACACACGCCAGAGACACAGATGTTAAATATGTAAAGCTTTATTGCAGACACAGGTCCATATAACACAACATACAATATAAAAAGGTATAAAAGAGGAGATACAAAATACATACAAATTGCATAGTATTGTAGGGCTAACTGACAGACACCGACAGAGTGACATAAACCTCAAAGCAAATTACCTGTGTACTCCCCTGGGCTGGGTGTAAAGTTGGCGACCAGCGGGGCCAAAGCTCCTGGGTCAGCTGGTCAAAGCTGTGCTGCAGCTGGGCTGTAGCAACGCCGCCGACCTCTGTCCTCCCTCGACTGCCGCCCTGCCACGGTTCTCGTTCCACCGCGCCAGGCCCTCCAGCAGGTACACCTGGAAGTGTACCGTCACTGCAGATTGCCCTAAGCAGAAATAAAAGCAACAAATAGTTAGTGTGAGGAGAAATAAACACAGAAATGCATATGAAATTTAGTAGGTTGTGTTGTAAACCACACATGCACTTACCTGGGATGAAGCGGCACAGGTGCAGGTGGAACGATTCCCGGAAGATGGGGAGCGTCCGCTACGGAGGAAGGCGGAAGCTTCACTCCGCCTTTGGTGAGCTCCCCGTCTGGGCGTGCAGCTCCACCCCCTCTGGGTCCTGGATGCAGTCGAGGTGGCGGGCGTCATGCTCCAGATCTCCTCCATGCGGGCGCGGTCAATCAAGGGGGACGCCCTGGTGTCCGTCATGTCCCAGAAGGCGTCCAGCACCTCCTGGAGGAGCAGCTCCGTCTCCGCTGCCCCCTGGTGCGGCGCCCGGCAGTGACGGGCGAGCTCCTTGGCTGACAGCTTCACCTCCTGGACGTCCCCCCTCCTCTGACTGCTTGGCCTCTTTCAGGCGGGACACATCTCCGGCGTCCCACTTCGAACATGGCGGGAAAGCCTCGCCATGAGAGACGTAGAGCTGGTGGCTGTCGGTGGTCACCCCTCTGTGAAGCGCCGCATGAGGTGCCACACGTCCAGCCGGACGACCAGCTTCGTGCCACTCGTGGAACATCTGGTGGACTGCAGACGTTCGCGGCGGCACAGCAGTCTCGGGTCCACGTAGGACCTTTGGAGGGGCCTTCCCGGCTAAGCGGTACCGCCTCATCAGTCCGGCTGCCATGTCGACAAGTCCGTCCCCTCTGCTGCGGTGAGGACAGACATGAGCACCTGCCCGCATTCTTCGTTGCCGACATTGGTGACCCAGGCAGCCGTTCCAGCAGCACCGCCCGCAAGCTTTTGGTGATCTGTGTGACACAGCAACATTTAGACGCGCGGCAAAACAAACATTACACCGGTTACGCACCGCGCTGTGGCGGATAACAAAGCATACCTTTTCTTGGTGGAGTCCATCTTTAAAAGATTACGAAAGATGGAAGTCACTCTGGCTTCGTGTCTCGTCCAGCCTCGACAAGGCTTCCCTCACGTAGACATTTATGAGCCAGAGTGCAGTGGGCACCGGGTGCATGGGTGGAAGCGACGCCCCCGCCAGCGGCAGCGTCGCGCCCGGTGCCAGAAGCTTGCGGAGCACAGAAAGGTAGAGCATCGACCGCGCCATCCACTCTTTGGTGTGCTGCTCCACCAGAGAGGCACGGAGGCGAGACGCACTGTTGCCCAAAGTGCGCTCCTTCATGAGCCCTATCACCGCTCGGTCGCAGGACAGCCTGGGAGGGAAAAAAGAGGCAATCAGAGGTTACTGGAGAAAACCACAGAAAATACATTACCTCTAAATAGATGAAGATGTGTGGATTATTTTCATTTCTAAATAAAATTTTGCATTGTGTCATTGCATGTTTATATACTTAAGTAAGAGGTCTGCAGTTATTGCAGTTAGGTATAATAAAGCTAAGATATGAGCCTACATTCACACATGCATCATTCATTCTACGGAAAACACTTTGTTTAATGCATAAATATATCCTACAAATACCTGTATTGAGCTGTATAATCAACTTGGTATTTTGTTTTCGCAGCTCACAACAGTAGGCTACAGTTGCTTTGGTGCATTTCTCAGATCAGAGATGACAATAATGTGTAACTTTGTCACATAGGGAATAGTGCTCCCTTTCATGTGCATTTTTCATTACACTATACTTACAGAGTGAACTGTTACATATGGACAACAACACAAAAGCAGTTTCTCTATCTTGGTACAAACAATGGCTTAAGGTTGACAGTTTGATTCATTGGTATAAATACTTGCTTTGGACACATAAAAGATTTCCAAAGATTTGTTGTGCAAATGCAATTATGATTTGACAAATGCACCAAAGTTACTGAGAAAAATGTAACATAGGATTGTATTGTATTTCAGTGGAGACATATATGTTGATTTCACATAGCGAAAACAAACCTGAATGATTTAAATTAAAACAATAATCTACACAGCTGGCATGCTAAGCGCAGCTGTTGGCGCGTACAATGAGAACGGCCCCTTACTGTTACTGTTTACATGACTTACTTGCATGCGTGAGAACAGCAGGAAACTCCTCACGATGAGCAATATCCAGCTGTTCCAAGATGTCCTGCGACCAACCTGGCACCCGCTTGTGACAGGAGCTGCATTCCAGGTACTCCGTGCCCATGAAATACCAGCCGCTCCTGTCCAAGACCCTCCTCACAGTCTTGTAGAGGCCAGCCGCACAACGGCCCCACAGGCGGGACGGGGTGCGCGGGGGGGCGGTATGCCCACATCCTGTAGGGGACCCACAGAAAGAAAGGGCGCTGGAAGAAGGTGGGCTGTGGCGGCGCTGGGTGTAAGGGGCCGGGGCCTGGTGGATGCCACCAGGAGGCGGAGTTCTGTGGTTGAGGCCGCCCGGCGCG
This sequence comes from Perca fluviatilis, assembly GCF_010015445.1. Classification (NCBI taxonomy): domain Eukaryota; kingdom Metazoa; phylum Chordata; class Actinopteri; order Perciformes; family Percidae; genus Perca; species Perca fluviatilis. The sequence goes on along the minus strand of NC_053134.1, from coordinate 29,047,355 downwards.
TTCGACGCCCTCCTGAACAGCGCCCGGCCCGCCCAGTCGTGCTGCTCCTCAGGGAGCGTCTGCCTCCAGCCACGTGGGAGCAGCTGAAACACACAAACACAGCAGTGTTAGTGTGATGAACTGAAGGTAGCACAGCTGCCATGCAGTTAATTTTACAAGTTAGAAGTTTATTTTACATGTTATTACATGTGTATACATTTGTATAGACGAGTTTCTTTAATGAAAAACCAAATAGTTTTTGATTAGTCCTATTTTATTACATGGGAGAGATCCCGTTTTACAGTTTTTGTTATGTAACTAAGTAACTTTTACTTAAAGTGAATTTTAAATTAACTCCTTATTCCTTTTACTTGAGTGCTTTTTCAGTATATTTTACTGAGCATACCTGTGCGCCGGGGGCTGACCTCTCCCCAGCGGTGTCTCTGGCAAGTGGACGCTGTGGTGGCTGTGACAGAGAGACGGGGGACGCAGCTGGAGGAGCATCCCTGCCCGGTTCCACCTCCATGGCAACAGCAAGCAGGTCAGCGTCTGATGGTTCACCGGCGTCCAGTGGCGGGTGTGCTGCCTGGGCTGCCTTCCGAGCTGCCACCAGGGCTGCTTTCTCTGCATCCCGGGCTAGCACATATTTTTTTAGGTCCGCCAACATGGACCCTTCAGACTTGACTGCCACCCTCCTCACATAATTTACATAGCTACAAAGAGAGCAGAAGAGCAATGTGTAAAAAGTCAGAGACAGACACACAGACAAAGAAACAGACAGACACACACACACACACACACACAGACACACTCACACACACTTACGATGACCGCTGGTGGTCCGATGCCTCGTACAGGGCCTTGTAGGTGAGGTCACGGTACTGACCAAACCCCACCAGCGTGTCGTCCAGGCCCCTCATGGTCTCGTGACTGCCCTGGAGCATCCTACGCCTGTCAATGGCTGCCACCATCAGCGGGAACAGCCTGGCATAGGAGACGAGGGCGTCCTTGTGGACCATGAGGGCACTCTGCAGACCAATGCCCCCTTTCTCTCTCTCTCTCTCATGGGACACGACGATCGTCACGGCGTATCCCACGTCATTGCCTAGCAGCCACCTGAAAGTCTGTCCCCTGTACTGGCCGAGCTGCAGCTCACTCTCGGCCAGCACCTGCCGGTGATCAGCAGGGTCACCTCCCTTCCTTCTCACCCGATCCCTCGCCTCAGACTGCACCTGATCTGGGCTCTTGACCAGGGCAGTGGCAGGGGCCTCCTTTCCGGCTCCGGGTGAAGGCCAGCGCTTCCTCAGAGGGCCGCAGGGTCAGCTCTCTCATTAAAGGTTCCTGCAATCTGAAAAGGGGCTCCATTTTTCTAGAAAGACAAGAAATGGACAACACACACACACACACACACACACACACACACACACACACACACACACACACACACACACAGGGCTGATAAAACATTACTGTAAATAGATTTTAATATTTAATAATCACTCTCTTTAATTATATTTATTATTGTCTTCTAGGCTACTTTTCATCTTATCCCCTTGCTGCTACAACAGTGTGAATGTCCCCATTGTGGGATTTATAAAGGATTTACACTAATAATTATACTATAATTACACTAATAATTACACTAATACACATGGGTATACACAGTTATGGGTTTACATACTAATACACATGAACTGTTTACATCCTAGTCACAGTATAATACATTAACAATACATTAAACAGCAGGTGTCCTGTTTACACATTAAAACCATATTTACACTTGGAATTTCGACTCCAAACTGTAGTAACTACATCTACAGGATATAAGGAAGATAACCATGTAGTCTGATCAAAGATTAAATAAATGTATTACTGCGTAATAAATACAGTAGGCTACACAGTAGTGGCTAATGCAAACACATTCATTTTCAATGGTAAGCATGCTAATGGCGTAATTAAACTTTAAATTTCGACTGCACACATTAGTAGTACTATATCACAACGACTTAACACAATAGTCGGAATATTATTTTGAACACATTTCACCGACACCCGAGACCAGGATTGGCATTGACGTGCTTCACTTCGCTAGCTAACATGCTAATGGCGATTTATGTGTAAAACATCTAAAGCGTAATTAAACTTTAAATTTCGACTGCACACATTAGTAGTACTATATCACAACGACTTAACACAATAGTCGGAATATTATTTGGAACACATTTCACCGAGAACAGGACTGGTATTGACGGGCTTCACAACGCTCATTGACGGACGGACTTGACTTCGCTACGCTAACTACGTTAACTTCGTTACCTTTGGCTGACTATTTCACGGCTAACTGCTTATTTTGTAATATATAAAACTATATTTTTACGCTGTTGTGCCCTTTACAGACAATAACGTTGGTCTTACCTTGTAATAAATGTCCGTTGGAGTTGAAAAGAAATCTCCGGCAATGACAGTGAACGTCCTACATGACGTTGAACGTTACCGTTGGGGGTGTGGAGGAGGGGGCGGGTTGTCCAATCACAGCACAGCAGCTAAGTGAAACAGGCCAATGGCTGCGGGTCAAGTCAACCCCATTCGACTGTTTCACATGTAGTTGAGCCAATGACAGTCACTGACATCGAGAGGCGGGATCTTCCATGTGAAACACAGGTAAGGAGAAGAAGCTTATCCCGGAGGCAGCGGCTCTGGCCTTCGGGGTCAATGTGACCCCGGCCAGTATTCAATGGTATTTCTCCACTGCAACGGCTCTGGCCTTCGGGGTCAATGTGACACATGCGTTATTCAATGGTATTTCTCCACTACCGCTGCCCTGGCCTTCGGGGTCAATGTGACCCATGTGTTATTCGATGGTATTTCTCCACTGCAGCGGCTCTGGCCTTCGGGGTCAATGTGACCCATGTGTTATTCAATGGTATTTCTCCACTGCAGCGGCTCTGGCCTTCGGGGTCAATGTGACCCCTGCCAGTATTCGATGCTATTTCTCCACTGCAGCGGCTCTGGCCTTCGGGGTCAATGTGACCCGTGACCCATGTGTTATTCAATGGTATTTCTCCACTGCAGCGGCTCTGGCCTTCGGGGTCAATGTGACCCCATGCGTTATTCGATGGTATTTCTCCACTACCGCTTCTCTGGCCTTCGGGGTCAATGTGACCCCTGCCAGTATTCGATGCTATTTCTCCACTGCAGCGGCTCTGGCCTTCGGGGTCAATGTGACCCCATGCGTTATTCGATGGTATTTCTCCACTACCGCTGCTCTGGCCTTCGGGGTCAATGTGACCCATGTGTTATTCAATGGTATTTCTCCACTACCGCTGCTCTGGCCTTCGGGGTCAATCTGACCCCTGCCAGTATTCGATGCTATTTCTCCACTGCAGCGGCTCTGGCCTTCGGGGTCAATGTGACCCATCGATTCCGATGGTATTTCTCCACTACCGCTGGGTCAATGTGACCCATGTGTTATTCAATGGTATTTCTCCACTACCGCTGCTCTGGCCTTCGGGGTCAATCTGACCCCTGCCAGTATTCGATGCTATTTCTCCACTGCAGCGGCTCTGGCCTTCGGGGTCAATGTGACCCCATGCGTTATTCGATGGTATTTCTCCACTACCGCTGCTCTGGCTTTCGGGGTCAATGTGACCCATGTGTTATTCGATGGTATTTCTCCACTACCGCTGCTCTGGCCTTCAGGGTCAATGTGACCCCGGCCAGTATTTGATGGTATTTCTCCACTGCCACTGCCCTGGCCTTCGGGGTCAATGTGACCCCGGCCAGTATTCGATGGTATTTCTCCACTGCCGCTGCTCTGACCTTCGGGGTCAATGTGACCCCATGCGTTATTCGATGGTATTTCTCCACTACCGCGGCTCTGGCCTTCGGGGTCAATGTGACCCCGGCCGCATATTCAATGGTATTTCTCCACTACCGCTGCCCTGGCCTTCGGGGTCAATGTGACCCCTGCCAGTATTCAATGCTATTTCTCCACTGCAGCGGCTCTGGCCTTCGGGGTCAATGTGACAAGGTAACAAACCTCGTATTGTCCTACTAAACACTTTTATTATACACACACACACCCATACACGTATACACTGTACACACACATATACACTGTACACATTCGTCTTCTTGTTTTTGTCATATTTGCTGCTTCTTCTTCTTCTTCTTTCGGACCTTTGTACTCGGTTCAGCAGCCGGCATGGCCCGTTGTGTGACTCTAGATTGGAAGCTGCGTCGGGCTCTCGCCCTCGCGGCACGCAATGTCCCCCAAGTTGAAGAGGTGGGAGAGGACACAGAAGAAGAAGACACAGAAGAAGAAAAGGAAGAAGAAGAAGACGACGACGACGACAGCGAGTCCGGCGACGAATGGTCATCAGGCGGGTGCGAGTCAGACGAGGAACGAGACAAACACGACGACGCAGGAGAAGACGACTACGCCGACAACCGAGACGAACAAAGAGGAGGAGAACGAGGAGGACAAGAACGAGGAGGAGGAGAACGAGGTGCAATCGCAGAACCCCAAGAGGGTGTACGGCACAGGGGAGATGAAGACAACGAGGGCTCAGACGACGACGACGAGGAGGAGAGCGAAAGGTTCGTGTCGAGAAACGGCGAAATCGAATGGTCCTCGACCACGTATCATCCCCGTCGCCCTCGACCTCGCCGCCGCCGCCGTGGCGCCGAATACGAAGAGGAGGAAGAGGACCGACAACGAGACGACGACGGCGACGATGACGGCGACGATGACGGCGACGACGATGGCGGCGAACGAGACCGAGACAACGAACGAGACCAACGCCGAGGACGACACCGACAAGAGCCGGGACCCACAGAGTACGCGGCCACTCGCGTTCGCGACATACTCTCCGCGTTCGAGCTGTTTGTCACGCCGCAAATACAGGACAAGGTACTGGCCGCCACGAACCTGGAGGGCCGCAGGCGGTACAGCGCAGACTGGAAAGCTGTGGACGCCACGGAGCTGCGCGCCTACCTCGGGCTGCTGCTCCTCGCCGGCGTGTTCAGGTCCCGACACGAGGCCGTGGCGAGCCTGTGGCACGAGGACAACGGCAGGGCCATCTTCCGCGCCACCATGGCGCTCAAACGGTTCCACGCGCTCTCCAATTCAATTCAATTCAATTCAATTTTATTTATAGTATCAAATCATAACATAAGTTATCTCGAGACACTTTACAGATAGAGTAGGTCTAGACCACACTCTATAATTTACAAAGCCCCAACAATTCCAACAATTCCAGTAATTCCCTCAAGAGCAAGCAGTGCGACAGTGGCGAGGAAAAACTCCCTCTTGGGAAGAAACCTCGGACAGACCCAGGCTCTTGGTAGGCGGTGTCTGACGAGCCGGTTGGGGGTGTGATGAACAGTGGCGATAGTAGTCACATTAATAATGGAACAGTGACTGGATGTAGCGGGAAGCTGCAGGGTTCAGCAGGACGCAGCATGACATTGCAGGGCATCGCTGAGTTCAGCAGGGAGTGCAGCAGGACCACGGCGACAGCTGCAACCAGGATCTTGGTGCCAATGTTCTCCAAGGAAATACGCTTGGGGGAAAAAAGCATAAGGACTCCAGGGAGTAAACTCCCCAGAAGCTAGGATTAGTAACAAGCATTTCTGGGACGGGCTGCACACAAATAGTAATAGTAATAGTAACAGTAATAGAAAGGAGAGGAGAGAGCAGCTCAGTGTGTCAAAGGAAGGAAGTCCCCCGGCAGTCTAGGACTATAACAGCGTAACTATAACAGGTAACTAAGAGAGACAGGTCATAAGGAGAGGTAGCGTTTTGGCTTAGAACTCTCCCCTGCGGATCTGGCTTGGCTGGCCTGCCTCCCTCTACTTTGTTATGTATTATTAATCTAACAATTATGAAGAGAAGCAGTTGGGCCAGTTAGGTGAACACTGCAACTCCTCATCCCCTAACTATAAGCTTTGTCAAATAGGAGAGTTTTAAGTTCATTCTTGAATGAGGTGACAGTTTCTGCCCCCGAACCCAGATCGGAGCTGGTTCCATAGGAGAGGAGCCTGATAACTGAAGGCTCTAGCTCCCATTCTACTTTTAGAGACTCTAGGTACCACCAGTAACTCTGCATTCTGGGAGCGCAGTGCTCTAGTAGGACAATAGGGTATTAGGAGCTCTTCTAGATATGATGGTGCTAGACCATTTAGAGCTTTGTAGGTCAAGAGAAGGACTTTAAACTCAATCCTGGATTCAACAGGAAGCCAATGCAGAGAAGCTAATACAGGAGAAATATGATCTCTTTTCTTAGTTCTTGTGAGAACACGCTGCAGCATTCTGGATTCGCGGGATAGTCTGTGTAAGAGACTTATTTGAGCAACCTGACAGTAGGGAATTACAATAGTCCAGCCTGGAAGTAACAAATGCATGGACTAGTTTTTCAGCCGCGTTTGGAGACAGGATATTCCTAATTTTGGCAATGTTACGAAGATGAAAAAAGGCTGTTCTTGAGGTTTGTTTTAGATTGGCATTAAAGGATATATCCTGATCAAAGATAACTCCTAAATTTCTAACAGTGGTGCTGGAGGCCAGGGCAACACCATCCAGAGTAGCTATATCTCTAGATAATGAAGTTCGGAGGTGTTTAGGGCCCAGCACAATAACTTCAGTTTTGTTAGGGTTTAACATCAGAAAATTATAGGTCATCCAGGATTTTATATCCTTAATGCACGCTTGAAATTTAGCTAGCTGACTGGTTTCGTCTGGTTTGATTGACAAGTATAATTGGGTGTCATCCGCATAACAGTGAAAGTTAATTGAGTGTTTTCTAATAATATTGCCTAGAGGAAGCATATATAAGGAGAATAGAATTGGTCCAAGCACTGAGCCTTGAGGAACCCCATGGCTAACTTTAGCGTACTTGGAGGATTTATCATTAACATTCACAAATTGAGATCGATCAGAGAAATAGGACCTAAACCAACTCAGAGCAATTCCTTTAATGCCAACCAAGTGTTCCAATCTCTGTAACAGGATTGAATGGTCAATTGTGTCAAATGCAGCACTAAGATCTAGTAAAACAAGAATGGAGACAAGACCTTTGTCTGCAGCAGTTAAAAGGTCGTTAGTAATTTTCACCAGTGCCGTCTCTGTGCTATGATTCTTTCTAAATCGTGATTGAAAGTCATCAAATAAACTATTGCTATGTAGAAAATCACATAACTGATTAGCAACCACCTTTTTATCAGGTTTTATCACAGCTACTTTAAATGACTGTGGTACATAACCTGTTAATAGAGACACATTGATCATATCTAGTAATGAGGTGTTAACCACAGGTAATGCTTCTTTGAGTAGTCTCGTTGGGATGGGGTCCAAGAGACAGGTAGATGGCTTAGCTGAGGATATCTTTAACATTAATTGTTGAAGGTCTATAGGATAAAAGCAGTCTAAGTATATGTCGAGACTAGTCTTTATTTCTAACGACTCTGCGTTTAAAGGTGAACCGTTAGAAGTTGAGTGTAAAAGGTGATGAATTTTATCTCTAATTGTTGTAATTTTATCATTGAAGAAGCTCATGAAGTCATCACTACTCAGAGCTAGAGGAATAGATGGCTCAGTAGAGCTGTGACTGTCTGTCAGCCTGGCGACAGTGCTGAAAAGAAACCTTGGGTTGTTCTTGTTTTCTTCTATTAGTGATGAGTAATAGTCTGATCTGGCCTTTCTTAGGGCCTTCCTATAGGTTTTGAGACATTCTTGCCAATCCAAACGAGATTCTTCCACCTTGGTGGAACGCCACTTACATTCGAGGTTTCGCGAGATTTGTTTTAATTTGCGAGTTTGGGAGTTATACCAAGGTGCTAGTTTCCTTTGCTTCATCATCTTCTTTTTCAGGGAGCGACGGAGTCTAAGGTCGATCCGTAGGCGTGTACGTAACACCGTCTACAAATCCATCAATTTGAGAGGGACTGAGGTTAACATACAGGTCCTCTGTTATGTTAAGGCATGACATAGAGTCGAATGCTGTTGGAATATCTTCTTTAAATTTAGCTATAGCACTGTCAGATAAGCATCTGGTGTAGGAGCTTTTATCTAATTTAATATAATCAGGTAGTAAGAATTCGAAAGTGATTAAAGAATGATCTGATAATACCGAATTCTGCGAAAATATTATTAAATCCTCAATTTCAATACCATATGCCAGCACAAGGTCGAGGGTGTGGTTAAAACAGTGCGCGTCATGTGCACACTCTGACTGAAACCGATTGAATCCAGTAATGAGTTGAAAGCAGTACTAAGGCTGTCATTGTCAACGTCCACATGGATATTAAAATCACCTACAAGAAGTACTTGGTCTGATTTAAGGACTAAACATGATAAAACTTACTCGAGAATTCAGATAAAAATTCAGAATACGGACCTGGAGCCCTGTAAATAACAACGAATATAATTGGCTGTAATGTTTTCCATTTTGGATGTTGAAGATTAAGAACAAGACTTTCAAATGAGTTATAATGTAATTTAGGTTTAGGAGTAATTAACAGGCTTGCATCAAAGATGGCTGCAACTCCCCCTCCTCGGCCTGAGCCTCTAGGAATTTGAGTATTAATATGGCTGGGAGGAGTGGCTTCATTTAGACTAACATAGTCTTCATGGCCCAGCCAGGTTTCAGTAAGACAAAATAAATCAATTTTATTATCTGATATCAACTCGTTTACCAATACTGCTTTAGAAGACAGAGATCTAATATTTAATAGTCCACATCTAATTTTCCTATTTTGTTCTATTGCAGTAGTTTTAATTCCAATTAGGTTGTTAAGTATAGCGCATCTTTTGTTTACCTTTGATTTAACCGATCTGAGCCGGGGGACAGACACCGTGCTTATTAGACTATGAGTGGGCGACTGCTCCAACGGAAGCACGCAGGGCGCGTAGCACTGCACCTCTGATTACTAATATCAAACTTGGGTTGTCATGGTTTATGTCTGATAAACTCGTTCAGATTTTTTGATATGAGAGCGGCACCGTCCCAGGTGGGATGAATGCCGTCTCTCTCAATCAGACCAGGCTTTCCCCAGAACGCCCTCCAGTTATTCACATAGCCCACATCATTAGCTGGGCACCACCCCGACAACCAGCGGTGGAAGGATGACGTACGGCTGTACATTTCATCATTGGTCAGGTTTGGCAGGGGTCCAGAGAAAACTACTGAGTCCGACTGTATTCTGCGTATGCACAAAGTGACTCAACATTCATTTTAGTGATCTCCGATTTACGACCATTACCACCTACGTGAAGTATGATCTTACTGTATTTACGGTTCTTTTTGCCAGCAGCTTTAGATGGGTTTCTATATCCCCGCTCCAGCCCCGGGGACACATATGACCGTAGGTAGGCCTACTGTAGCCGCCCGGGCCCGCTGGCTTCACATTTCGCAGTATAGAGCTCCCAATAACCAGAACTGGCTTCTCAGCGGGTGTATCGCTGAGTAGGAGAACCTGTTAGAGAGGCGAAGACGCTCCGGTTTAGAGCGACCTTCATCATGTGCACTCCCTGGTCTAGATCTAACGCTACGCTTCCCTCGGACAGTCACCCACTCGCCCGGCTGCTCGGGGTCTGCCGGGGGACAGCTAGCAGAAGCTATAGAAGCTACAGTATGTTGGCCCGCATTAACTACATGGTGCTGGCTAGCTACGGAAGCATACGATTCTGATTCCATGGTGCGGAGCCGTGACTCAAATTCACTAAGCCTTGCCTCCAAAACAGCGAATATACTACATTTATTACATGTATCGTTATCACTAAAGGAGGCAGGGGAATAGCTAAACATTTGACACACAGAGCAAGAGAGAGCAGGAGAGGGAGAGGAATTAGCCATTGCTAATGGCTAAGCTAAAGTAGCTAACAGTGTTTTAACAATTGTAAATTCAGCGAGTCAGTCGCTGTAAGTGAAGCTAAGTATAAGTGCTTGAGTAAAACAATTGTAATTCAAATGCAATCCAGGCAAATAGCTGCTAATTTAAACAGTGAAGCAGAGTTCAGTAAGCTTTTGCCGGAGCAGCAAACTAGCGTTTGTAACACGGGAACACCGGAAGTGACACAATACGCTCACCTTACACGTCGGCACGTCACGTCTGATCTCCCCTTTTTTGGAGTGATTGGTTGGAAAAAGGAATTGTCACACTGGTGGAAAGCCATACATCCTTTGAATGCTCTAGGTGTCTAGTTTGTGGTTGAAAGGTTTCATGAGGCTCCGAGAGGTCACAACTCCAGACTGCTGCGATTCGACGACCGCGAGACCAGAGCCGCCAGACGCGCCTCGGACAAACTGGCGGCCGTACGAGACGTGTGGGACGCCTGGGCGCGGCGGCTGCCTCGCCTCTACAACCCGGGCCCCAACGTGACCGTGGACGAGCAGCTGGTTCCCTTTGGAGCTGAGTGTCGTCGTCGTCGGTCATGCGTGCGTGGCCACCCGACTAGAGTTTGGTCGCCGCCGCCGCCACTGCTCACAAGCCCTCCAAACGGACGAGAGTTGCCAGACAGACTGCTAGTCTGCTGCCTGCGGAGCACGTGTCTAGGCCACTTTCACTTTTGTCCCCGTTTGTTCTTCTCACCCACCGCCGTGGCACAAGTCGTGTCTCGTGTTGGGTGTTGTGTCGCGTTTTGTTCTTCGTCAACCCCCGTAGTGTACAATGCTTGTGTGTGTGTGTGCGTATGCGCACACGGATGTTTTTAAATTTTTGATTCTTCTTTCTGGTATCCTCGTTTATTTTTATCTCTTTCTGCTTCTCATTTCCTCTTTGCACTCTGGTTCCTCGCCCGCCGACTCCTTTCCCTTGCTCCTTCTCGTTCTCCATTGTTGACGACGACACGGACGCAGACACCAAGGTCGATGCTCCTTCCGCCAGTACATACCCAGCAAGCCCGGCCGGTACGGCCTCAAGGTGTGGGCGGCCTGCGACGCCGCATCCAGCTACGCGTGGAACATGCAGGTCTACACGGGCAAGTCCGCGAGCGGCGCCACCGAGAGGAATCAGGGCGCCCGCGTGGTGATGGACCTGACCGAGGGCCTGCGGGGCCCGCGCAACGTGACGTGCGATAACTTTTTCACTTCCTACGATCTGGCCCGGCGGCTGCTCCACGAGAGGCGCCTCACCGTGGTGGGCACGATGCGCAAGAACAAGACCGAGCTGCCGCTTCGGCTTTCGACACCAAGGGCCGCGCGGTCTTCCGTCAAGTTTGCCTTCACACACCCGTCACGCTGGTGTCCTCCTCGTGCCCAAGAGGAACAGGAACGTGGTGCTGCTGAAGCACGCTGCACACCGGGGGCGCAGCGGGTCAGCGCCGCCAGGCACGCCAAGCCCGACATCATCCTGCACTACAACAGCACCAAGGGCGGCGTGGACAACCTGGACAAGCTTGTCCGCGCCGCATACAGCTGCCGCGAGGAAGCGGCGCTGGCCCTCGCCGTGTTCCACAACATCCTCGACGTGTCGCGCCCAAGCCCTTATCTCTGGCCGAGCTCCCAGTGGCTGTCGCGCGGCAAGCTCGACAGGCGCAGGGCCTTCCTCGAGCGGCTGGGCCGTGCGCTCGTGACTCCGCTCATCGAGAGACGCCGGCGTCTGCCTTGCACCGAAGTGTCCGCCATCGTGTCAAAGCCGCGACGAGCAGGGCGGCGGCCGGCGGAGAGGTTGACGGAGAGGTTGACGAAGACGGCGACGAAGAGACGGCGACGAAGACGGCGACGAAGACGGCGACGAAGACGGCGACGAAGACGGCGAAGACGCCGACGACTCGGAGCCGATCGCGCCCCGGGTGACCGGCAACAGGAAGAGGTGTCAGCTCTGTCCGAGGACAAAGGGACCGCAAGACACACACCGTGTGCGGGGCGCCCAAGAGATACATCTGCAGGAGCTGCACGCGGACCTACTGCGCGGAATGTGTGAGACCGTAGCCTCTTGGCTGGGACGGCACCGGTGTGAGCTTGGGCTGTGTGCTCTGCACAACGAGCAAATGGACAAATGACGTGAACGCAGTGTGTGTGTGGGTGTGTGTGTGTGCAACAAAGTGACATGAACAACACTGTTGAAAATCTTTTGAATAAAAACCCTTTGACATATATCTGCTGTGTGAGATGTGAGATGATGTTACGCACGCACCCACCCACACCCACACACACACACCCACACACACACCCACACACACACACACACACACACAAGCCGGGGTCCCGTTGACCCGAAGGACGAGGCGACGGCGGTTGATGTGAAACCATACACGAAAGGGTCCCGGGGACCCGAAGCGCAACGCCGGGGTAGTAGGACAGTACATAAACTAAACAAGTCCCCGTGACACGAAGGACAACACAAGGGTTAAGATGATCATGACAGGTGTAACAGATCCACTCACTTCTTCTCTCATCAGGCACCTTGCAGTGTTCACAGCCTTCATCGCAAACATGCACATACTTCCCTGTCAAGCAAGCTGCAACTATATGTGGATTTTTGACATAATTTGACCTTGTGCAGGGGTGGACTTGGTTTGGAAATGAGGCTTTATGGCAGACCGTGCAGACATACGTCGGACCTTGCTTTATATGCGTTCTGAAAAGAGATATGGCCTCTTTGATTAAAGAGTTGTCATTTTCTCTGTCACTCTCACATGTTTGTCGATTTATCAATCTGTATTTCCTTTTTATTTTATTTGCACATCTCATTTTAGATGTACTTCTAAACAGAAGGTTGTTCTTAAATCGGTCTCGCATTCTTTGTCTCATTAGTTGTCTGTGTCTATCTCTGAAAGCTTTGTCATTTGCATAACGCTGATTTATATAAGATCGCATATAAGATTTCTGCCTCACTCTGAAGTCAACGTCGTTTCTGTAAAACGTTGTCATTCTTTCTATTTTTCTTATTCGAATCTCAGAGTTTTTTCTGTATGAGCTGTTCATTCTTTCTCTTTTTCTTATTCGAAACTCAAGGTTTTTTCTCTGTATGAGCTGTTCATTCTTTCTCTTTGTTTCATTCTAAACTCAGCTTTTTCTCTGGGTGAAATGTTCATTCTTTCTCTTTGTTTCATTCTAAACTCAAGGTTTTCTCTGTATGAGCTGTTTATTCTTTCTCTTTGTTTCATTCGAAACTCACGATCTTGTCGGTATCGGATCGTTATATAAAATTTTTTCTTTCCTTTATATGTTTCATTTGAAGCATAGTTTGTCCTTTCTTTCCTTTTTTGATTCTCCTGTCTTTGTGATAGCTTTTCAGAGAGCAATAGTCTCCTCTTAATTTTTCTCCTTTGCTGTTTATTAAGTTTCTTCAGTTTACGCGAGACGTCATCACTCGCCACAGTATTTGGAGCAGTCAAGTTTGACTTACTGTCAGTAGCATTGTGTGATGTAACAGAATTCACAATAAATTCAGTTGATGGTTCTGCTTCAGTTTGACTATAATCAGGCAATATGACATGAACCTCTTTATGTTTCACAGAAGATACAGATGTGATGTTTGGGGACACTCTCTGTAATATGTTACCAGAGACATCTGTTGCATCTGTGTTTACCTTTGAAATAGTTAAGTTTGAATCATTCAGCGCAGCTTCGTTTAATGCGACACAATTCAAGTTTATCTGCCTAGACATTTCTGGTTCAGTTTCCATATGAGTAAATACTTCATGTACAGATTTGTCACCGATATGAGCACTCAGACTTGTCTCCTTTTGAAGAGTGGCATCCAACAGAGCAGTTGATACAGCAGCAGTGTGAGTTGTAGACTGACTGTCTCTGTCTGAGATAGCAGTATTCAGAATGGCAGTGGTCACATTGTAAAACTCCACAGGCTTTAACTCATACTCACAGGAGGGCTGTGTACCCAACATTCTGTGATACTTCAGAAGGTGATCAATCATATCATGAAGACGTGTAAATGTCAGCATGACAGCAGTACCAGGAGTGCGAGAACCAGGATGGAGGGGCAAACCTTAGGCTGTTCTGGAGTGTGGATCAAAGAAACCGTATCTGCCGGACTTTGTTCTGAATACAGCAATGCATAATACTCTCATCAGAAGCAATCCATACTGGACATCGGATAGCAAGCAGCTGAGTCCTGCCTCTAGGTCCAGAAAACTGTCTAGAGCGCCAGGTAATGGTTCTCCTAATGTGCCATATCTAGAAAGTTGTTCCCTGTCCACATAATGTGTACGCGTGCGTGCAGGTACTTCGTGAGGGAGCTCGTCAGTGGTCAGATAGATGTGATTAGGAAAGATTTTCCTGACTTCTTTATACATCGTATTACCTTTATCCAAAACAAGGTCAAGATCGGCTCTGGTGATGTTTTCATTCTCGTGAAGGAACGCCAGAAATGTTAATGAATTGCAGGTGCACTGCTGATTTCTGTTTTTACCATATTTACAAGAGGCCTGGCTGCGGGATGCAAGGACGTGTCTTACAGAAGGCTGACCTGCTGGATTTACACAGTCTGCATGAGAAGGGCCTGCTACACACTGAGGGTGTCCACTCTTTACATTAGCATAAGATGCCTGTGGTGACATGACACTTTGACCTCTGTGGTTTACCTGGTTAGCTTCAGAAGAAACTGCCACACATCTTTTCTTGACCATGTCAGCATAAGATACCTGTGGTACACCTGGCTCATCACTTTGACCTCTGAGCTTTACCAGGGTCACAATAGCAGGCCTTGCTTCACCATCGCTGTGACATCCTCTCTCATCAGCAGAAACCTTTGGTACATCATTCTGACTTCTCTGTGTCACACTTTCATCATCACGAGACGCTGCAGCCATCTTGACCTCTCCACAGCTCTGAGGACCAACACAGTCTACCTGTTCACCTGTTGTACCCTGAATCTCCTTCGACCTCTGCTGGCGCAGACTTGCAGCTTGTGACTTCTTACTCTTCCTCGGCATTGTTGATATGATCCAAAACCACAAATCTTGTTTTATTTTTATTATAGACAATCAAGACAATAAAAACAATATCAATCACAAGATATTACTATTAACTTAGCAGGATAAGGTAGATTAAAGCAGTATCTGCTCTTAACAATGGTGATTTATATCTCAAGGGTATTCTCTTTATAATTATTTTTAAGTAACAATGTCAAATTGTTTTTCCAGAAAATCCTTTTCAAGCCTGTAAAGATATTATAGATATTCAGAAGATAAAATTAAAGTTGACGTTTTACACAAATTATATATGGATATATTTCAGTGGTACTTAAGTTTCAGTATCTTCAGCAAATTGAAAACCAATAGTTGATATACCAATATAGGACACAGGAATACGTTTTAGTATTTTAAGGCACTATCAAAAAATCTGTACTGATATTCAAATGCTGTGCTCTTCTAAAAATAACTATGGTATTTGTTTATTTAAGGTTTGTAAATGCCAGATTAAATGTCTTCAACTTTAATATATTCAGAGGTTTATTTTAATATGAGCGAAGAATACAATTACTCCTTTCAGTTGGTTTATTTATTTTACTTTATAAAAGGTCTAACCAACAAAGCATGTACAAAACTTGTTGATGCAAACAATGTGGGTGGATGTATAGATAGGGTACAAATATGTGAATCAGACACAAATAATACAATGTATGTAGTGTAATTAGTTTTACACTTATACTACTCAAGTAAACAAAAAAATGATTATGTGCCCTCTTGTGTGAAGATATTTGCAGTCAAAACAAACCTTTTGGTACAGAGCTCCACAGCAACACGGTCCAGGAACAACTACAGCTCTTTTTTGTATAAATATAGATTTGGACTTCAATTTGTTATAGTAACAATAGATAGTTTTATTTAATGATACACTTTATAACAGCAACTTATATTTGATAATGTACCAGATTTAACTTTGAATTAGTTTTTACAGTCCAATGTTTGTGATAAAAGCTAAACAAAATGTGTGTCTTTTCAATTAACTTAAATGTAATGAACAAATTAAAAATTACCTTTCTTAATAATTTATTTAATAATGACTGTTACCAAATAGAATAAATTGAAACAATATGGATAATTCAAAAATACAATAACTGAATTTTTGCCAATTGAAAAGGCCAAATCAAATGTGTGAGAGAGAGAGACAGGAGAGGTAGAAAAAGTGTGAGAAGAGAAACTCACAGAACCATAAAACAGAATGATCAGGTACCAAACAACCTGTAGAACCAAAACCAGATACCAGAAATCTGGAGCTTTCCAACCAGAACAAATGGGTGATAATCTTTGAACCAGAACCAAAGGGTAACTTGCAACAAGTGAACCAAATGTAGATAGAGCGGTATCAAATGATAGGAGAGAGGTGAAGAGAACCAATAATATTAGGGATGAGTGGTAGATGTTATAGGAGAGAGGTGAAGAGAACCAATAATATTAGGGATGAGTGGTAGATGTTATTGGAGAGAGGTGAAAAGAACCATTAATAGAGAGAGTGGATAGAAGGGCCAGTAAAGAGAGATGTGATAGAAGTAGGGGGAGATGGAGAGGGAGATGGAGAGGAGCTGGAGGGCAGCTGCACACCTGTAACAAAATAAAAACATGCATTAGACCAACAAAAAAGAAGAAAAAACATTACATGAAAAGTGATTGCTTTAAATATGTCAATATCTTTTTATCCAAATTGTTGTGATTTAGCTAAGAGGATTTTAGTATTGTCATTGTTTCATTTCATTATATTCAGTGACTTCTGTATTCAATCACATCATGGGGCAAAATTTTCACATGTGTGAGGTACACTGTGGAGTGTCCAAGGAGTCACTAACACAGATTGTGAAATACTAACTAAAAGTATGTAGAGTGCACAAGCAGATGTGTACAGTAACGTTAGACATTAGTAGTATTTAATGCCGAACAAAGTGTCAAGGCAACACATGTCATAGCAACGACATCATTCATGTGTGTGAACATACCACGGGGTAACCAACACTGATGGTCCAGCAGCAACGTAGAGAGGAGGTGGAGCAAAAGCATTGGGGGGAGAGAGGAGAGGATTTTCAGTTTCATTTTACAAGACAAGAAATTCACAACAGTAATTTATTTTATTATCAAGATTTTTTTGTTTACTGTAATATTAATTAAATATACGTAGTACATACGTGCAGTGGTGGAAGACTTTAGATCATTCACATAAGTAAAATATTTATACATATATAGAAAATGAGTTCCATTTTGTTTTATATTGTCCTTTTTATTGTGAACAGCGTGATTGTTTTTGTTTCGTAGGATAAAAGCAGAGATTGACTTGGTAAATATGAATGATGTTCAAAGACTGAGATAGCTGTTCACATATGAAACATATAAATTAGCCAATTATCTAGATAAAGCTTGGGAGAAGATGAAAAAAGCTCTTCATCGAGATGAAGTGTGGATGAGAAATTGTTGTTTGTGTGTGGCATGTGTGTATGTGCGTGTGTGTGTGTATATATATATATATATATATATATATATATATATATATATGTGTGTGTATATGTATATATTTGTATTCATGTATTTCTCCAAATGATTTGTATATGCAACAGGAAGATGTTTGTTAAATAAGTAAATTTGTGGTGTCTTGTAATCCCATGTGGGATGGGCCAAAATGTTTCGCATGACACAGAAATAAAACCTAACTAACTATACCACAGTGTGAAAATATTCCACAAGTACAACTACAAACCTTTGGTAAAACAATGTCTGTAGTTAGAGTACTCATTGTACAGTATAATGTTCCCTGTCAGTGTATTTGACCTCCCCTACAAGATTATCATCTGTTTGTAGCGTTGCTGTTTTGTAAGAACCATGTATCTTAAAAAAATTAACTTTTCATTGTAAAAAGAAACATGTCTTTTCAGTATAGTGAGGGATAGAGCAAGACACATCCAGTTTTACTTTAGCTTATTTTAATCAGAATCAGAATCAGAATCAGAAAAGCTTTATTGCCAAGTATGTTTACACACACGAGGGATGTGTCTTGGTATCGTAAGTGCAAATCACATTAAAACATTAAAGCAACATGCACAAACACACCGAGTCGCCATATGCGGCGCCATCTCAACTCTCTCCATCACTCTGCCTAAGTAGCAGTGCTTCCGCTTCTGAGAATATAGTCCCCAGTTTGTATACGGTTAGAAGATGTCTGTGTCTCATGTCACCTTGTTATTTGAACACGCTGTGACTATACAAATCACAACATGAATATAGGACTCTGACAGAGTTACAACACACATGAAGATGAGAAGGGTATGTATGGACTTATGTAACTCTGGGGAATACGGTGAAAAAGCTACAGTCCCAATAAGTCGGCGTGTTCCTTTAACATGCATAGATGCTAAATAGTTATCTACAATCGAGTTGTGTGATCTATTATCAATTTCAGTTATAGCATTACTATACTTACCAACCAAAAGCGCACAGTAGTATCGATGTTCTGTTGAGAAAAGTGACAAACTGTGAGTTAGTGTTCAAGCTCCTAATGTACAAACAGAAAGACCAAAAAACTCAGTAACAGGCTAAATTCTGCTCTAACAGTAAGTCTGGCTGTGAGGCAGAGCAGTTATTTAAAAATATATATATATTTATTTATGAATACACATATTGTTGAATGCAGCTGATAAAATAAGATAAAGCACATTTATCGTAGTTAGTGTTATTACACAATTGAGTGGCTAGTGAAATGTGAACATTTACTACTCATTTTACTTAATAACAAACAAACATAAGCCACAATGTCAGTTACAAGCTAAACAGTTTAAAGATTAGGTTCATTGGCAAAAGTCAGATTTAAGAGGACTATTAACTTTAGCTAAGTGCTAATCTTATGCAGTTAGGCTTGCTCTAACATGTCAGCCAGAGATTTTTATTAACAGTATTATAACTCACTATAGACACTATTAAAACTCAGCATCAACTGTCAACACTCTCATAGAGCACCTTACTATACATCCCTAAGTACAGTCATGTATTTTCTTTTATCCATAGTATTCACGTGGATGGTCTTTTATCATCCTGTTTATGATGCACATACCAGTATGTTGTGTGTGATGTCTTTAGGCTACTGGGACCTTGAATTAAACATACCTGCCCATCTAGCTAGCTTGCTACCTACCTACCTATCATTAAGTGGGGTCTAGCTAACAATGTGACAGAGCAACATTAGCTAGTTTGTTTATCCATTGCCAATAGTTAAAGCACTAAGAATGTGTTTAATGACAGTTAACAAAGCTACTATTATCTAAAGATAGCTACAAATGATTAAATCAAGCTGCTATCATTAGCTAATATAAGCACCGATGCTATTTCTAGCTTAGCTAGCTTAGCGTTAGCGTCGGCGCTAATATTAACTAATGATAGCTAAGTATAATTTACCAAGCTGTAACGTTACAGGCAAATATTTCGCCCTTAATTCATTTATGTTTGTATTCTGTATGAGGTGGAAACCAATGCCAGCCTTTTTTTTAAACACAAAACCTGTATTTCTACCGTTCGAAAACGTTATTAGACAACAGACAGGGTACTGCTCCTTACCTCAGAATGTTCCAGAACACAATGGCGAGACAATGCTGAGCTGCGCAGTTAGATTTCATTGAGGCGTTCAGAGGAAGTCAGAGATTTCTAGCACCAAACACAATAAATTAGCTAAGTCAAATTGTGTGTGTGTGTGTGTGTGTATATGTGTGTGTGTATGTGTGTTTGTGTCTGTCTGTCTGTGCATGTGTGTGTGTGTGTGTGTGTCAGAGATGTAAGAGAATACTGTATATGCGAAATATGTTAGGCCTACTTGAAAAGAAGGGGGCTGAACAACATTGCATTGAAAACAAAAAAATAAATGCATTAATGACAAAGATGTTAAAAAAAACATTATATACGATGGTATTAGGGCATCAAAATTGCCTAAATATCGATTGTGAGTTTAAAGTTTACTGAAACAATGAAAGTCTGAGGTCTTTAAAGTAACTTTTATATTATGTGTGTGTGTGTGTCTCTATGTGTGTGTATGTGTCATTGTGTGTCTGTGTGTTTGTGTGTGTGTGTGTGTGTGTGTGTGAGTGACTGCGTGTTTGTGTATGTGTCAGTGTGTGTCTGTGTGTATGTGTGTCTGTGTGTGTGTGTGTACATGTGTGTGTGTGTGTGTATGTGTATGTATGTGTGTGTATATATGTGTGTGTGTGTGTCTGTGTGTGTGTGTGTATGTGTGTGTGTGTGTGTATATACGTGTGTATGTGTGTGTCTGTGTGTCTGTGTATATGTGTGTGTGTGTGTATGTGTATGTGTGTCTGTGTGCGTGTGTGTGTGTGTGCAATTGTGTGCGGGTCTGTATGTCTGTGTGTGTTTGTATGTGTGTGTGTGTGTCTGTAGGTGTCTGTCTGTTTGTGTATGTGTCAGTGTGTGTGTGTGTGTGTGTGTGTGTGTGTGTATGTGTGTGTGTCTGTGTGTGTGTGTGTGTGTTTAAGAAAAAAAGAGATGAGTGGGATTTGAACAACTGGTTTCCCACATCAAAGTCTGATGTCCTATCCATGACACTACCCCCTACTCAATAGACAGTCATCTTTTTAATTATTTCACCTGTTGAATCATAAACATTGTAGACCAGCCAGCGTGAGAGCTGTTCAGGATGCCTTCAAAGAAGCCTTAATAAATCCCAAACAGTACACGCTGTCCATACAGTGATTTCACCATGGGAAACAGGAAGCCTTTGTGAACGTCTCCATCTAAAATTAATGTGGTTAAACATTACAAGCCACACCCATGGCAGTCGCTATGATGACCAGCCACGCTGAGGTGGTACTAAAATCTGCAAGGGAAAGCAGACACAGTGTGTCAAGTTGAGTCCAGGCGAGTAGAGTCAAGGCAAGTCGAGCAGGTACCATGTAATGGAAAAACGCCAATATACACTGCATAGAAGGAAAAAGCATCAATCTAGCTGATATGAGATGTGAAATATATTAGGTGAAAAAAATGGGGCTGAACAAGAAGAAAGAGAAAAGAGAGAATGAGAGAAGAAAGGAGAGCGGGAGAGAGGAGAGGAGAGAGAAAAGTGAGGAGAGAAAGAGAGAAGGAGAGAGAGAGGAAAGAGAAGAGAGTAAAAAGAGAGGAAAGATGAGAAAAGTTGAGAAAGAGAGCAACTTTGACTAAAATTGACTAAAAAGGCTGAAAGTTTAAAGGCTTTGTATTATTATCAGCCATATCCATTGGGTAGAACAAACAAGCATGACCCTAAAGAGCTGAGAGGTGGATATATTGGCTGAAAAGAAACGGGCTATATACATGGATGAAATCACAAATGACCCTGGAGGGAGAGACAGAAGAAGGAAGGGAGAGAGGGAGTGAGAGAGAGAGAGATGAGTGATGGAGAGAGAGATTGAGAAGGAGGGAAAGAGGGAGGGAGAGACAGAGAAAGGGGGAAGGAGGGAGGAAGACAAAAGGAAGGAAGGAGGGGAACATAGGAGGGAGCAAGACAGAGAAAAGAGATAGAAGGAGGGAGGGAGGCATAGAGAAAGAGAGGGAGGGAGACAGGTTGGAGGGATACAGACAGAGGAAGGGAGGGAGGGAGACACAAACAGATAAGGAGACAGACAGACAGACAGACAGACAGACAGACAGACCAGAGACCAGACAGACAGAGGACAGAGGACAGAGGCCCGAGACCAGACAGACAGAGACCAGACAGACAGACAGAGACCAGAAGACAGAGACCAGGCAGACAGACAAAGACCAGACAGACAGACAGACAGACAGAGACCAGAGGACAGACAGAGACCAGAGGACAGAGACCAGACAGACAGACAGAGACCAGACAGACCGACAGAGACCAGAGGACAGAGACCAGACAGACAGACAGAGACCAGACAGACAGACAGAGACCAGAGGACAGAGACCAGACAGACAGACAGAGACCAGACAGACAGAGACCAGACAGACAGACAGATAGAGACCAGACAGAGACCAGACAGACAGACAGAGACCAGACAGACAGACAGGGGACAGACACCAGACAGACAGAGACCAGAGGACAGAGACCGGACAGACAGACAGAGACCAGACAGACAGACAGATAGAGACCAGACAGAGACCAGACAGACAGACAGAGGACAGAGACCAGACAGACAGAGACCAGAGGACAGAGACCGGACAGACAGACAGAGACCGGACAGACAGACAGAGACCAGAGGACAGAGACCAGACAGACAGACAGAGACCAGAGGACAGAGACCAGAGGACAGAGACCAGACAGACAGAGACCAGACAGACAGACAGAGACCAGAGGACAGAGACCAGACAGACAGTCAGAGACCAGACAGACAGACAGAGACCAGAGGACAGAGACCAGGACAGACAGACAGACCAGAACAAGAGAATAGAAGAGAGAAGACAGACTAAAGTTCATATTGTGGTGGCAAATTTTATTTTAACCATTATTGATTAATAGGGTTGGGTATCGTTTGGTTTTTTTTCGGTTCCGGTGCTAAATCAATACTTTTAAAACGGTTCCGGTGCCTAAACGGTGCCTGAATCGGTACTTTTCAATAAAGTAAAAAAAAAAATAAGAAAAAAAATAAGGGTAGTAAACAACAGTCAGTGACTTGTTTATTGCTAAGGACATGGTCAAAATTAAAGATTTAATAATAATGTAATAACTATAACAATAACAATAAGTTATTTCACCAGTAAATTGCTGTTGAACCCCAGATGAGAAAAGGGTATTTTACAATTACTGTGAATGCACCACGAGGCTACCTGTTTTAAGTGAATGCACCGTCTGTGTTGTTTAATTCCGACAACGGCAGCTGCAAGTGAACGCACCGTCTGTGTTGTTTAATTCTGACAACTGCAGCTGCAAGTGAACGCACCGTCTGTGTTGTTTCATTCCGACCATATAAACATACTGTATATCTATGAATTGCGACAACGGCAGCTGCTGCGCTGCAGAGCAGACTGTTACATCCCGCTGTTGAAGTCCTCCACAGTGAAATACAGTCACACTTTACACTGTTTAACGTTAGCTGTCAACATTTTACCTGTGTTTAATCCAGCTGCTAGCTAAAGGTAGGCTAACGTTACATGCTGTCAGGTGTAGTGTAATGTCAAGCACCGAAATGAGGCACCGAAATTTTCGTTCTTATTCGGTCTCGTTACTACCGTTTACGTCGGCACCGGTTCCCTATTGGCACCGAGTTTCGGTACCCAACCCTATTGATTAATGATTATAACCATTTGCTTAAAGATTGTTTTAAACCTCCACAAAAATGCTGTTCCTTCCTCTTAGACTCTTAAAGGCCAGAGAGGGACAGCAGCAGCCATGAACTCTTAGCCTAGTGGTTTTTGTTTAAGAAACTCTAGCTTCTCATTTTGTTTAACTTTTTAGCAGACAAAGTCGAGAAGGCCACAAACCATGTCTCCTACTGCCTCCTGAGATAAACTATTGTTTAGGCTAATGTTGGGAACAGAGAGCAGGGAGGAAGGTGAGGATGGTTTGACTTTTTGGTGATGTCCTCTTTTCAACTATGGCCAGGCTAAAAGATAAAGTTAGAGGGGTGGCTTGAGAGAGGTTTTGACTATATGATGATGTGATGTTTAGATTTTAGTTTAGTAATGCTCATTCAGTTGTACTGCATGTACCTTTGAATCTGTATTCTCATATTTTGCAAAATATAATAAATGCTCAAAGACCAGACTTTGGTTTAAAATCTCAAACAGTCTTTATTCGTTTTCATTTTTATCATTGATATTTGTTTACTCTGCTGCTTCATAGAAAACTTCCACCACAATATTCCTGCCTGTAGTATCTGGGTGTGTATCTGTTGTCATGGTAAGGACTGGCCAGTGAATGTTTGTAGTAGTTGAAGTAGTGAGAGTAGTAGAAAAAGTGGAAATCGTTTTAAGAAGTATGAATTTCATTAAAAAGCTAAAAGTTGACGCTAAACTGAACTGTTGGCTTCAAAAGTTGAAAAATGACAAAATATGTAGAACATTGTGAGGTCTGAGAGGGAGAGACAAAGAGAGAGAAAGAGAAGGAAAGAGAGAGAGAGGGGGATAGAGAGAGAGAGGGAGAGAGAGAGATGGAGAGAGAAAGGAAGAGAGGGGGGAAGAGAGGGATGGAGAAGGAGGGATGAAGAGAGAAGGAGAGAGAGAGAGAGACAGGGAGAGAGAAAGAGAAAGAGATAGAGAGAGAGGCAGAGGTAAAGAAAAAGAGACAGAGAGAGAGAGAGAGAGAGAGGGAAAGAGAGAGATGGAGGGAGAGAGAGAGACAGAGAGGGAGGGAAGGAGAGAGAGGGAGTGAGGGAGACAGAAAAGAAAAAGAAGGAGGGAGGGAGGGATACAGACAGAGGGAGGAAAGAAGACAGAGGGAGGAAGGGAGACAGAGGGAGGAAGACAGAAGTAGGGTAGGAGACAGTGAGAGACGGAGAATGAGGGAGACAAAAACAAAAAAACAGGAGGGACGGAGAGAGAAAAGGAGGGAGGGAGGGAGACACAGACAGATTAGGAGACAGACAGAAGTGGAAGGCAACAGATCTAGACTACTGTTCATATTACTGCCTGTAGTATCTGTATAGACTACTGTTCATATTACTGCCTGTAGTATCTGGGTGTGTCTGTGAAAGTGTTGTCATGGTAACAAATGGCCAGTGGATATGTTTATAAACTTGCTTTGATGTCTGTAATCAAGTTGATGAGCAACACCTGCTGAATCTGTCAGCTGTGCTGTGCTTCAGCTATTCAGAGTCCCTGAGAGCGAGCTCTCAAACAAAGCCTCACAGTGGCAAAACGATAATGGCTATCAGTCAAATGACGTGATCCTTGTGTATCACAAGTAGAAAATGTTGGCGTGAGAGCAATTTAAGAAGCAGGGACAAAGATATTTTTTTTAAGGCTCTGTGCTCTAGCTATGATGTCATCCACTCTAAGCAGCGCAATACACACCCTGTTTAATCGATAAAATTTCCTGAAAAGATCACTAAACTTAAAGACCTTTTTCACAAAAACTGTAAAAGATATAAAACTGAAAAGATACGATTGGATAGCTGAATATTTTGTGAACATTTTAAAGTTTGTTTCGCCCGGAGGTTGAACGTAGTGAAGGAACTGAATCTTTTGGGAGCGGAAGAAGATAATAAGAAGGTGGGAGGCCCTCTCATTAATTATTATTAATAAAAAGTGTTAATAAGCAGAATATATAAAAAAGTATACAATAGGTGGAAAAGTGTAAAACAGAAGATTCCCCATTAGCGAAAGGTAAACCGAATAAAAAGGTGGAATGGTTTAGAAAAAGCATCCATAACAATAGGTGGAATGCTGAGAACAGCATTCCGAATAAATAAAGAACAGGATAACAATAGTTGAATGCTGTTGAACAGCATTCCCAATAAATAGAAAAATGCATTTCCTGCAGAAAATGCGTGGGAATGCTGAATAGCTGAATTGCTAAAGCTAAACTGGTTGAATAGCTTAAATCCGTAAGAAGAAGTTGAAGTAGTGAAAATAGTTAAAAAAGCGGAAATCGTTTTAATAAGTATGAATTTCATTAAAAGTTCAAAGTTTATGCTAAACTGAACTGTTTGCTTTGAAGGTTGAATAATGACAAGATATGTAGAACATTGTGAGGTCTGAGTAGATATTCTAACTGATAATGACTCACATATGCAGAAATATGAAACAAATTAATACTGTAATACTGTTAAAGATGAAAGTTGAAAAGGCTGAAAGAAGAAATATTTTTATTATTATCAGATGTATACACTGCATAGAACGAAAAGCATCAATCTAGCTGAGATGAGATGTGAAATATATTAGGTAGGGGAAAGAAAGAGACAAGGAGAGAAAGAGAGAAGAAAGAAGAGCAGGAGAGAGAGAGAAGAGAAGAGAGAGGAGAGAAAGAGAATAAAGAGAGGAGAGAAAGAATAAAGAAGAGAGAAAGAAAGAGAGGAGAGAAGAAAGAGAGGAAAGATAGAAAA